>NC_057812.1:587403118-587703118 GCF_018294505.1 Triticum aestivum | reverse complement strand
TGTTAGAAGAAGAATGTATTAAAATGTTTGGCACTAAATATTTGAATGATGAGCATGATTGCAATGTTGTTAGTATGAATTCCTTGAATATCCATGATGCTAATGATATGCAAAGCCACAAGCTTGGGGAAGCTATGTTTGATGAAGATGATAATTTTTGTCCCCCAAGTTTCGAGGAGAAAATGTATTATGATGAAAGCATGCCTCCTATTTATGATGATTATATTGATGAAAGTGGATCTGGAGAGGTCATGACTTTATTTGGTGATGAATCCACTATTTCGCAAGAGGTTCCAATTGATTATGAGAACAAAGTTGCTACCTATGATGATTATTGTGATGACTTGTATGCTACAAAGATTAATGAAAACCATGAAACTTGTCATCGTGATTTTAGTTTTGAATTGGATTATGCCTCACATGATAGTTATTTTGTTGAGTTTGCTCCCACTACTATTCATGAGAAGAAGTTTGCTTATGTGGAGAGTAATAAAAATTCTATGCTTGTGCATCATGAAAATAGTGCTTTATGTGATAGTTATATTGTTGAATTCATTCATGATTCTACTGAAAATTATTATGAGGGAGGAACATCTACTTGTAAGAAGTGCAATAATATCAAGTTTCCTCTCTACATGTTGAAAATCTTGAAGCTATGCTTGTTTTGCTTTCCTATGCTAGTTGATTATTGTTTCCATAAGTTGTTTGCTCACAAAATCCCTATGCATAGGAAGTGGGTTAGACTTAAATGTGCTAGTCATATTCTTCACGATGCTCTCTTTATGTTTCAATTCTTATCCTTTATGTGAGCATCATTGAAATCATCATGCCTAGCTAGGGGCGTAAAACGATAGCGCTTGTTGGGAGGCAACCCAATTTTATTTTTGTACCTTGCTTTTTGCTCCTGTTTAGTAATAAGTAATTCATCTAGCCTCTGTTATGATTGAGTTTTTATGTTTAATTAGTGTTTGTGCCAAGTAGAACCTTTGGGAAGACTTGGGGAAAGTCTTTTTGACCTTGCTGTAAAAAAGAGAAACTTTAGCACTCACAAGAATTGCAGCCATTGTTTATTGGAGAGAGATATTGAGTTAATTATTTTTGAAGATGATTAATAGATAAATTCCTCACGTCCTACAATTTATTTTAGAATTTTTGGGGTTCCATAAGTATAAGTTTGATCCAGATTACTACAGAATGTTCTGTTTTTGACAGATTCTGTTTTTTCATGTGTTGTTTACTTATTTTGATGAATCTGTGGCTAGTAAAAGAGTTTATAAACCATAGAGAAGTTGGAATACAGTAGGTTTAACACCAATATAAATTTAGAATGAGTTCACAATAGTACTTAAGTGGTGATTTGTTTTCTTATACTAAAGGAGCTTACGAGTTTTCTCTTAAGTTTTGTGTTGTGATGTTTTCAAGTTTTGGGTAAAGATTCGATGGACTATGGAATAAGGAGTGGCAAGAGCCTAAGCTTGGGGATGCCAAAGGCACCCCAAGGTAATATTCATGTACAACCAAAAGCCTAAGCTTGGGGATTCCCTGGAAGGCATCCCCTCTTTCGTCTTCATTCATCGGTAACTTTACTTGGAGCTATATTTTTATTCGCCACATGATATGTGTTTTGCTTGGAGCGTCATTTTATTTTATTTTGCTTTTCTTGCTGTTCGAATAAAATAACAAGATCTGAAATTATTAAATGCTAGAGAGTCTTCACATAGTTGCATAATTATTCAACTACTCATTGATCTTCACTTATATCTTTTGGAGTAGTTTGTCATTTGCTCTAGTGCTTCACTTATATCTTTTTAGAGCATGGTGGTGGTTTTATTTTATAGAAATAATTGATATCTCATGCTTAACTTATATTATTTTGAGAGTCTTTTCGAACAACATGGTATTTTGCTTTGGTTATGAAACTAGTCCTAATACGATGGGCATCGAAGATGGATATAATAAAAACTTTCATATAGAGTGCATTGAATACTAAGAGAAGTTTGATACTTTATAATTGTTTTGAGATATGGAGATGGTGATATTAGAGTCGTGCAAGTTGAGTAGTTGTGAATTTGAGAAATGCTTGTGTTGAAGTTTGTGATTCCCGTAGCATGCACGTATGGTGAACCGTTATGTTAAGAAGTCGGAGCATGATGTATTTATTGATTGTCCTCCTTATGAGTGGTGGTCGGGGACGAGCGATGGTCTTTTCCTACCAATCTATCCCCTAGTAGCATGCACTTAGTACTTTGTTTCCATAACTAATAGATTTTTGCAATAAGTATGTGAGTTCTTTATGACTAATGGTGAGTCCATGGATTATACGCACTCTCACCCTTCCACCATTGCTAGCCTCTCTAATACCGTGCACCGTTCGCCGGTATCATAAACCCACCATATACCTTCCTCAAAACAGCCACCATAGCTACCTATTATGGCATTTCCATAGCCATTCCGAGATATATTGCCATGCAACTTTCCACCGTTCCGTTTACTATGACACGCTCCATCATTGTCATATTGCTTTGCATGATCATGTAGTTGACATTGTATTTGTGGCAAATCCGCCATTCATAACTCTTTCATACATGTCACTCATGAGTCATTGCACATCCCGGTACACCGTCGGAGGCATTCATATAGAGTCATACTTTGTTCTAGTATCGAGTTGTAATCATTGAGTTGTAAATAAATAGAAGTGTGATGATCATCAATAATAGAGTACTGTCCCCAAAAAAAGAGAAAGACCAAATAAAAAAAGGAAGGCCCAAAAAAAGGGGCAATGCTACTAACCTTTTTCCACACTTGTGCTTCAAAGTAGCACCATGATCTTCATGATAGAGAGTCTCCTATGATGTCACTTTCATATACTAGTGGGAATTTTTCATTATAGAACTTGGCTTGTATATTCCAATAATGGGCTTCCTCAAATGCCATAGGTCTTCGTGAGCAAGCAAGTAGGATGCACACCCACTTAGTTTCTTTTGTTGAGCTTTCATGCATTTATAGCTCTAGTGCATCCGTTGCTTGGCAATCCCTACTCACTCACATTGATATCTATTAATGGGCATCTCCATTGCCCGTTGATACACCTAGTTGATGTGAGACTATCTTCTCCTTTTTGTTTTCTCCACAACCACCATTCTATTCCACCTATAGTGCTATATCCATGGCTCACGCTCATGTATTGCGTGAAGATTGAAAAAGTTTGAGAACATCAAAAGTATGAATCAATTGCTTGGCTTGTCATCGGGGTTGTGCATGATTTGAATACGTTGTGTGGTGAAGATAGAGCATAGCCAGACTATATGATTTTGTAGGGATAACTTTCTTTGGCCATGTTATTTTGAAGAGACATAATTGCTTAGTTAGTATGCTTGAAGTATTATTATTTCTATGTCAATATTAAACTTTTGTCTTGAATCTTATGGATCTGAATATTCTTGCCACAATAAAGAAGAATTACTTCGAGAATTATGTTAGGTAGCATTCCACATCAAAAATTCTGTTTTTATCATTTACCTACTCGAGGACGAGCAGGAATTAAGCTTGGGATGCTGATAAGTCTCCAACGTATCTATAATTTTTGATTATTCCATGCTATTATATTATCTGTTTTGGATGTTTATGGGCCTTATTAAATAGTTTTATATTATTTTTTGGGACTAACCTATTATCCCAGAGCCCAGTGCCAGTTTCTGCTTTTTTCCTTGTTTTAGAGTATCGCAGAAAAGGAAAATCAAACTCAGTCCAATTGACCTGAAACTTCACGGAACTTATTTTTGGACCAGAAGAAGCCCACAGAGTATCGGAGATGGACCAAGAGAGTCCCGGGCTGCCCATGAGGGTGGGGCGCGTGCCCACCCCCCTGGGCATGCCCCCTGCCTCGTGGATAGCCCGGAGGTCCACCTACGTACTTCTTCCTCCCATATATACCCATATACCCTAAAAACTTCGAGGATCACAATAGATCAGGAGTTCCGCCGCCAGAAGCCTCCGTAGCCACCGAAAACCAATCTAGACCCGTTCTGGCACCCTGCCGGAGGGGGGAATCCCTCTCCGGTGGCCATCTTCATCATCCCGGTGCTCTCCGTGACGAGGAGGGGCTAGTTCTCCCTTGGGGCTGAGGGTATGTACCAGTAGCTATGTGTTTGATCTCTCTCTCTCTCTCTCTCTCTCTCTCTCTCTCTCGTGTTCTTGAGGTGATACGATCTTGATGTATCGCGAGCTTTGCTAGTATAGTTGGATCTTATGATGTTTCTCCCCCTCTACTCTCTTGTAATGGATTGAGTTTTCCCTTTGAAGTTATCTTATCAGATTGAGTCTTTAAGGACTTGAGAACACTTGATGTATGTCTTGCGTGGGATACCTGTGGTGACAATGGGGTATTCTATTGATCCACTTGATGTATGTTTTGGTGATCAACTTGCGGGTTCCGCCCATGAACCTATGCATAGGGGTTGGCACACGTTTTCGTCTTGAATCTCCGGTAGTAACTTTGGGGCACTCTTTGAAGTACTTTGTGTTGGTTTGAATAGATGAATTTGAGATTGTGTGATGCATATCGTATAATCATACCCACGGATACTTGAGGTGACATTGGAGTATCTAGGTGACATCAGGGTTTTGGTTGATTTGTGTCTTAAGGTGTTATTCTAGTACGAACTCTATGATAGATCGATCAGAAAGGATAACTTTGAGGTGGTTTCGTACCCTACCATAATATCTTCGTTTGTTCTCCGCTATTAGTGACTTTGGAGTGACTCTTTGTTGCATGTTGAGGGATAGTTATGTGATCCAATTATGTTATTATTGTTGAGAGTACTTGCACTAGTGAAAGTATGAACCCTAGGCCTTGTTTCCACACATTGCAATACCGTTTACGATCACTTTTATCATTATTTACCTTGCTGTTTATATATTTTCAGATTACAAAAACTATTATCTACTATCCATATTGCACTTGTATCACCATCTCTTCGCCGAACTAGTGCACCTATACAATTTACCATTTGTATTGGGTGTGTTGGGGATACAAGAGACTCTTTGTTATTTGGTTCCAGGGTTGCTTGAGAGAGACCATCTTCATCCTACGCCTCCCATTGATTGATAAACCTTAGGTCATCCACTTGACGGAAATTTGCTACTGTCCTACAAACCTCTGCACTTGGAGGCCCAGCAACGTCTACAAGAAGAAGGTTTTGTAGTAGACATCAAGATCTTTTCTGGCACTGTTGCCGGGGAGGTTAGCGCTTGAAGGTATATCTTTAGATCTTCCAATCGAATCTTTTTGTTTCTTGTTTTTATCACTATTTTAGTTTATAAAAGAAAACTACAAAAAAATATGGAATTGTGTTTGCCTCATACGCTTCATCTTTTTAATATCTTTCGTGAGTATGATGGAAAGGAAAATTGTGCCAAAGTGTTAGAAGAAGAATGTATTAAAATGTTTGGCACAAAATATTTGAATGATGAGCATGATTGCAATGTCGTTAGTATGAATTCCTTAAATATCCATGATGCTAATGATATGCAAAGCCACAAGCTTGGGGAAGCTATGTTTGATGAAGATGATATTTTTTGTACCCCAAGTTTCGAGGAGAAAATTTATTATGATGAAAGCATGCCTCCTATTTATGATGATTATATTGATGAAAGTGGATCTGGAGAGGTCATGACTTTATTTGGTGATGAATCCACTATTTCAGAAGAGGTTCCAATTGATTATGAGAACAAAGTTGCTACCTATGATGATTATGAGAATAAAAAAGAGAAAAAGTCCCAAATAAAAAATGAGAGAAAAAGAGAGAAGGGGCATTGCTACTATCCTTTTTCCACACTTGTGCTTCAAAGTAGCACCATGATCTTCATGATAGGGAGTCTCCTATTTTGTCACTTTCGTATACTAGTGGGAATTTTTCATTATAGAACTTGTCTTGTATATTCCAATGATGGGCTTCCTCAAAATTCCCTAGGTCTTCGTGAGCAAGCGAGTTGGTTGCACACCCACTTAGTTTCTTTTGTTGAGCTTTCATACACTTATAGCTCTAGTGCATCCGTTGCATGGCAATCCCTACTCACTCACATTGATATCTATTGATGGGCATCTCCATAGCCCGTTGATACGCCTAGTTGATGTGACACTATCTTCTCCTTTTTGTCTTCTCCACAACCACCATTCTATTCCACCTATAGTGCTATGTCCATGGCTCACGCTCATGTATGCGTGAAGATTGAAGAAGTTTGAGAACATCAAAAGTATGAAACAATTGCTTGGCTTCTCATCGGGGTTGTGCATGATTTAAATATTTGGTGTGATGAAGATAGAGCATAGCCAGACTACATGATTTTGTAGGGATAACTTTCTTCGGCCATGTTATTTTGAGAAGACATGATTTCTTTGTTAGTATGCTTAAAGTATTATTATTTTTATGTCAATATTAAACTTTTGTCTTGGATCTTCCGGATCTGAATATTCATGCCACAATAAAGAAAATTACATTGAAAATTATGTTAGGTAGCATTCCACATCAAAAATTCTGTTTTTTATGATTTACCTACTCGAGGACGAGCAGGAATTAAGCTTGGGGATGCTGATATGTCTCCAACGTATCTATAATTTTGATTGTTCCATGCTATTATATTAAGTATTTTGGATGTTTAATGGGCTTTAATATGCACTTTTATATTATTTTTGGGACTAACCTATTAACCGGAGGCCCAGTGCCAGTTGCTGTTTTTTTTTTGACTATTTCAGTGTTTCGCAAAAAATGAATATCAGACGGAATCCAAACTGAATGAAACCTTGAGAGAAGCCACTAGTGAAACCTATGGCCCCCGGGTCTACTTTACATCATATAAGTTTTCGATTTACAATTCTAGTTTACTATTTATTTTGCAATCTTTACTTTTCAATCTATACAACAAAAATACCAAAAATATTTATCTTATTATCTTAATCAGATCTCACTTTTGCAAGTGGCCGTGAAGGGATTGACAACCCCTTTATCATGTTGGTTGCAAGGTTCTTATTTATTTGTGAAGGTACTAGGTGTAACATCCCAAATTTTCAATTTGGAATGTTATACATAGGTCATTCTTGCATATCATATTTTATTGCATTTTTCGTTCCGCAATCCTCGAAATCCTAAGTAACTCAAGGACCCTCAGAGAGAGTTGGGGATTTCCCGGTTTTTGACTATTTCAGTGTTTCGTAGAAAATGAATATCAGACGGAATCCAAACAGAATGAAACCTTTGCAAGGATCTTTTTTTGCAATAAACACAATTTAGGAGACTTGGAGTGGAGGTCAAGGAAGCAACGAGGCGGCCACGAGGTAGGGCGGCGCGCCCAGGGGGGCCAGGTGCACCCCCCACCCTTGTGGGACCCTCGTAGCTCCACCGACCTACTTCCTTTGCCTATATATACTCTTATACCCTCAAAACATCCAGGGGAGCCACGAAACCACTTTTCCACCGCCGCAACCTTCTATACCCGTGAGATCCCATCTAGGGACCTTTTCCCGCGATCTGCCGGAGGGGGATTCGATCATGGAGGGCTTCTACATTTACACCATAGCCTCTCCGATGATTTGTCAGTAGTTTACCATAGACCTTCGGGTCCATAGTTATTAGTTAGATGGCTTCTTCTCTCTATTTGGTTCTCAATAGAAAGTTCTCCTCGATGTTCTTGGAGATCTATTCAATGTAATTCTTTTTGCGGTGTGTTTGCCGAGATCCGATGAATTGTGGGTTTGTGATTAAGATTATCTATGAACAATATTTGATTCCCCTCTGAATTCTTATATGCATGATTTGATATCTTTGCAAGTTTGTTCGAATTATCAGTTTGGTTTGGCCTACTAGATTGATCTCTATTGCAATGGGAGAAGTGCTTAGCTTTGGATTCAATCTTGCGATGTCCTTTTCCAGTGACATCAGGGGCAGCAAGGCACGTATTGTATTGTTGCCATCGAGGATAAAAAGATGGGGTTTATATCATCTTGCTTGAGTTTTTCCCTGTACATCATGTCATCTTGCCTGATGCGTTACTTTGTTCTTATGAACTTAATACTCTAAATGCATGCTTGATAGCGGTCGATGTGTGGAGTAATAGTAGTAGATGCAGAATCAGTCTACTTGACACGGACATGATGCCTATGTTCATGATCATGACTAGATATCATCATAACTATGTGCTTTTCTATCAATTGCTCGGCAGTAATTTGTTCACCCACCGTAATATGTGCTATCTTGAGAGAGGCCACTAGTGAAACCTATGGCCCCCGGGTCTACTTTACATCATATAAGTTTTCGATTTACAATTCTAGTTTACTATTTATTTTGCAATCTTTACTTTTCAATCTATACAACAAAAATACCAAAAATATTTATCTTATTATCTTAATCAGATCTCACTTTTGCAAGTGGCCGTGAAGGGATTGACAACCCCTTTATCACGTTGGTTGCAAGGTTCTTATTTATTTGTGAAGGTACTAGGTGTAACATCCCAAATTTTCAATTTGGAATGTTATACATAGGTCATTCTTGCATATCATATTTTATTGCATTTTTCGTTCCGCAATCCTCGAAATCCTAAGCAACTCAAGGACCCTCGGAGAGAGTTGGGGATTTCCCGGTTTTCATATTTGATTTTTATCAAAAAAAGAACCGAGGATTTTTGATTTTAATTAATTTTCTGTCCCAAAAATATTTCATATTAAAATATATGAGAGGAGATAATATGACTTCTCCAAAATAATTGAAATATTGGAGGAAAAATACTAAATCATTTATTTAATTTTATTTGGATTTTATTTGCATTAGAAAAATTGCACGTTTTCAAAATTTCATTTTAGGGCCAAGAAAATGTTCATCTCGTTCTAAATATTTTATTTAGACGGTGAAAATTTGTTTTGGCGTTTTTAGATTTCTATTTTATTTTTCTAGGATTTTATTTCTGTTCGGCGGAATTTTTTTTAAAAAGTTTCGGACCAAGCTGGGCCGAAGCCCAGCCGACTCGTTCCGCCGTCGCCTCCCTCGCTTGCGCCGCCGTGCGCAGCACGGACACTGAGGAGAGTCCGAGCCGGACTCCTCCCCGGGCGCCCCCTCGCCCAAGCAAGCTGCCGCCCCGCCCCCTTTATATAGCCGCCGTCCCGCCCCCTAGCCACCACCACCGCAAGCCACCAGCCCCGCTGACAAGCCCCGCCCCGAGATGTGCCACCGCCTCCCGCCGCCCGCGCCGCCGCCGCCGCTTCGTCGCGCCGCGCCGCCGTTGCCCCGCACCCCGCAAGCTGCCGCCTCGCTGCCCAACCCCACCTCGCCGGAGCCGCCTTGCCGGAGGTACCGCGCTGATCTGCCACCGCCGTTTTTTTTAAGAAACCACTTCGTTTTTTTAGAAACCCTAGTTTGTTTTTTAGATCGGTTCACCGGTTTTTCCCGGTTCTTCTATTTAGCGGACGTTCATCCGTATGTTCGTTTAAAAGAACGGTTTTCGCTAGTTATTTACAGATAACGAACACTCGTTTGTTAGCCTGTTCGTCAGTTTTCTTTTTCTTGGATTATTCCGCGATTATTTTCGATCGTGATTTCTGATCCGATTTTCGTTTCAGTTTATCTTTTTGCTCGTTTGTCAGAATCAGGCGATTCAAGCACCCAGATCTTTGTCCCGAGACCCTCTTTTTGTTTAATCAACTTAAACATGATTTTGGTATTGTAAATTTGACTTTAGTTCAGATTAGTAAACGGATCTTGTTTCTTTCGCCGTTTGAGTTTCGTTGCTCCGTTCGATTTGATTCTTTTTGCAAACCAGAGTTCTTAAGTTGAACTTTCTGGTCAATCTCTCTTATTTGAGTTTTGCCCGAGCATCTTTGCTTGTTGCTTATGTATGCTATTGTTTGTTTGCGATAGAATTCCCGAAGTGCGAAGCGTGCTACTACGAGTCCCTAGGTTTCACGGATCGTCAGCAAGGCAAGTAACACATTGATCATACTCTTTCCATACCCAGTTTTTATACATTAGTTCAATCCTCAAACATTGCATGATTAGGATGTCATTAACTTGTGGGTTGGGAAGTAGTTGATGAGGTAGAACCTATTGTCCTGTTATATTCAAACCCTTGGGAGTTATTTCTATGTGTTGCTTATATTGCTATGCTATGCTCATAGACGTGGTTTGGGTTTGAGTGAAATCCATGACAGATGTGAGATTGTTAATTAATGGTTCAACTTAAGGTGGCAACTTAAATAAACATCTGGGTGGATTGAGGCACCTGGGGTACCCAGTGTTGCCTGTATTTTTGGAAATCCCGGGGTTCCATGTGATTTTCCTCTGGACCCCCACCAGGCTCAAAGGGAACTGAGATGATTCATGCTAGAAACTTCCGTGTGCAGCCATAAGCTATTATGGGCTCTAGCATAGTTGAGTAAGTTATGTGAAGCTCTTGAAGAGGTAGATCAGTAGGTAGTGGGTTTGTAGGTTTGGTATGGTCTACCCGGAGTAGAGAGTTAATGTTTCTGAAAGACTGTGTCTCGGTCATCCATTTCTCAAACACCATGTAGTGCGAGAAATCCAACGGAGGCGATCGAGTCTTGTGGGGAAAAGTGTGCAATCCTCTGCAGAGTGTACAATCTAATCATGGTTAGCCGTGTCCCCGGTTATGGACAATCTTGAGTATCTAGTACTTGGAGTATCTTAAGTATCTCATCACTCTTAATTAATATTGTTGGGTTGTTAATTACTTTAATTCAGATTGAGTTGGAGGAACCTTCTCAATGATGTTTCAACCACCATGATAGTTAAATTAAAATCTATTCCTTTGTTGTAGGGAAAAATTGGATTTTCGCAAAAACAATAACCATAGAGCTTTCCACTAGTCAAATATGCATGTAGTGATAGAATTATTTTGTTCTTGCTCTACTGTGTTATATTGCCAGCATATTCCACGTGCTGACCCGTTTTCGGGATGCAAAGTATTATGTTGCAAACTTTTCAGATGAGGAGTAAGGTTCGTTAGGTCGTTGCCGTGCAGCTCAGCTATGCCGTTGGAGTTGATGGACTCACTTATTTTCCAAGCCTTCCGCTGTTATCGTATTAGATGGCCTTACGCCATATTTATTGTAATAAGTTCTCTTTTGAGACACTCGATGTAATAAGTGTGTGATTGCTACTCTGTTATAAATCCTTCGAGTACTGTGTGTGTCAGCATTACCGATCCGGGGATGACACTGAAGCACAGAGACTTCACTGTTTGAGGTCAGGTCGCTACAAGATGGTATATAGGGCTTTGTCCTTACAAGGATCTCTCTCTCTCAAATGCTTCGGAGGTGGGTTGCTCTCAAACGACAAAAGACGTGCACTAACTCTGAGCATCCACCAATTTATGCTGTAGGGGTGGGCTATTTATAGCCAGGAGGCAACCCGACCTGATTTGTCCAAAATGACCCTGGGTCACTAAGGAACTGACATGTGTCCAATGGTCAGATTTCAAACACACGCGACAGCTTGACTAGGGCTACAAGTAAAGCTGACTCATCCAGCTCTGGATAAGATTTACTCTCATTGTCTTCGCTCGAAGACATAGGATTTGGTTGAGCATCCCATCAGTCACTCTGACTTTGTTCACTTGGACCCCAGTTAACAGTACGGTGGTTCCTATGACTCAACAAGGAAGGAAAGGAAACTACGAAACAACTATGTCTTCTCATTCCATAGTCTTCATGTGAATGTCTTATCATGTCATAATCTTCACTGTGAATATCTTCATAGTCCACCATTGTCTTCAATGTCTTCACCCATTTTAGGGGTCATCTCTGGTAGGTAAACTGAATCAATATGAGACTGCTACCTATGTTATCCTGCAATTCTCACAAACACATTAGTCCCTCAACCAAGTTTGTCGTCAATACTCCAAAACCAATTAAGGGTGGCACTAGATGCACTTACAATCTCCCCTGTTTTGGTGATTGATGACAAACTGGTTGAAGTTTTCAACGGGGATAAAAGTATGTGAAAGTTTAAGAATTAAGGTATTGTATTCATAAGTAGCAAAGGCTCCCCCTGAAGATGTGCATATAAGAGGTTTGCTTTTGAATGCAAATGCACATGGTAGGTTTTGCTTTGTGGATATCCTCTTCAGCTTATGAAGACAATTCATCATGCATATAAAGGGATAACAAAGATAATGACATGCATAATGAAAATGGACGTCTGTGGAATGGCTTCATGCGGAATTTATCATCACATCGCAAGGTAGCAGAGTAAAGTTGCAGACAACCACCGAGTTTATGTGTTACAACTCAAAGAACCAAATGTTTGAAAAGATGAGAGTTGTAAAGATTTTAGCAAAAATAAAGCAACCACCCATAAGGACCCTCTTGAAGACTATCAACTCATATGCTTCTCCCCCTTTTGTCAGTAATGACCAAAAATGTTGGAAGACATAGAGCATCTACTCGTTCCCATCAGGAGTAGATGAAGGAGTAGGGTTGACGTTGGAGTTCAGTGGTGCAGACAGGCCTGATGCAGTGTCGAGATACAGAGAAGCCATGGTTGGTGAAGTGGCGTTGTCTTCTTCATCGATGACTCTTGCAACAACAGTTGTAGCCGAAGATGAACGCTCAGAATCTTCAATTGAGGGAGTGCGGTGCCAGCTTGCATTTTGGGGAGGCCTGGAATCAAACTTGAAGCCCTTAGTAAAGCCATCTTCGCGAAGATCGTCTTCAGAGCATAGCAGTGTGAGACTCTTCCAAGACTGCCGACAGGCTTCATGGGCAATGAACGAGTTCTTGGTGGCCAAATTTCGAATGTGATTGACATCCACCAAGATACTCTGCATCTGACGCTTGAGCCAGTCATGATGCCTATCCTGCTTCTGATGTAAGGCCACAAGAAGCTCTCGGTCATTGAGTACACGAGAACGCTTCCGAGGCCTTTGGGCAATAGTACTATCAGTGGCTTAGGAGGGAGTGGTAGCATTGGGGACATGAATTCCTTATATTGGTTGCATGAAGCTTTGATGATCAATATTGTGAAGATATATAGGTTGCCTGGTAGGCTCTGGGTAGATGGCTTCAATGGACAGACCAACCTCAGGCAGGAAGACAAGATGGTTGCACGCTGAGGGTTGGTAGTCAATAGTAGAATGGAGTTTTATCAGGCGCATCACCCATGGAGCATAAAACTTGAGGCCAAATAGATCAATCCCTGATGCAGCAAGTTGTCTTATGAAAAAGGCCTGGGTATTGAATCTGATGCCATGGATGATATAAAACACGAAAGTCTTCATGGCTCCTTCCAGTTTGGCTTCAGAAGAGTGTCCTTTGATTGGCTAGAGAGTATGCCTCAGAATATGATAAACAGTGCGAGGCAAGTACTCTTTGGGGTATTCAGCATCAGAAGGCAATGGCTTCATCATACTTAGCATCTCATTCATATTTGGCTCGGGCCTCTGGAAGATACTCTGCAGTTCATCATGGTGACGCTCACAACAGGCTCATAGAACTCGCCTGGAGTGGGCAGGGAAGTAAGCTCAATGATGTATTGAGCTTTGGCTTCATGATGCACATCTCCTGTCATCCACTCAAGAATCCATGTCTTCGGATCCCTGTTGTAGCCGCGAATATGAAGTGTTGCATAGAATTGTAGCAACAGTTCTTCATTCTAGTGCTCCTTGTTAGTAACGTATGGCAGAAGACCAACCTCACTGAAGCAGTCAAGAGATTCTTCCAGACAGGGCAGCCGAGCAATAGCTTCACAATCAAGACACACATGTGGAAAGATTCGCTCTTGGTTGTATAGGATGCATGAGTAATAACTGCGCTGCTGATGGCTCCAAAATCGATCGAAAGAGATCTTTGGCTTCGAATACGGATTCTTGGAGCTGTCGAAGAAGGTGTTGCAAGCTCTAAAGCTGCTGACATTGAAAGATCCTCGCGAAGTTGCAGCACCTGGAAGCCTTGGCAGTCTTGGCTGTGGCTTCTGAACCTGAGGCCTCTGCTCCACATGGTAGTCATACTGTGGTCCTGGAACAGTGGGAGAAACTAGGATAGGCCATTTCATTGTGACCAGCTGTCCACGATCAAAGGCCTGTTCTATGGTGTGAGGCCTAGGAGGTGGAACGGTGGCTTCAACATTTACATTTGCTTCAGGCTCCACATTGTCTTCAACCATGACAGTGTCATTGGCTTCAGCATTGTTGTTTGTGGCAGCCTCAGTGTTTTCAACCTCCGTTTGCTCTAGAACAGGATGGTCAGTCACAATCACATTCTCCTTGAGAATGACTGGTTCTGTAGCAGGGGGTGTGGCAACTCTTTCTTCTTCTCTTTCTCCTTGATCTTCATCGGTTGATGCAGCCGGAATGTCTTCAGCAGCTTTGGCTTCAGACTTGGAGACATTCACAATAGGGGTGGCTTCAGGAAACACTTGACGTGCTACTGAGCTTTGGTGCACCTCCCCTTCCGGAATGCTCGAAATGGTGACCAGTGGCCCGGGGCCTTTGTGAAGCCTGCGGAATGCGTGCGACACCTGTGGTGATGGAGAGGTCTGCACCATGTAGTTGTCGTCGTCAAGCACCAGAGTGGTGACTTGAGGTGATGGAGTTCTGGGTGTCTCTTCATAGATAGGGGTGTCTTGCTCAGGGCGATCTGCCCATGAGTCATCCTGAGCAATTGGCGTCAAGGGACGACCAGTGCTGATGAGTTCACTGTTCGTAAGAACAGGCGATGATACTGATTGGTGTTCGATCTGAGGAAGGACTTCATCATCTTCAACATTGTCATCATGACCAATGTCTTTAGCTGTGATGGGGTTGACAACTGGAACTTCTTCATCTTCAGGAGCCTCTCTGGAAGCAGGCTCGTGGATCACAAGATGACGCTCTTGGTTGGTGGAAGCTGGACGGGCAACAGAAATGGGCTCAACCACAAGAGGCTCAGTGGCCGCAGCATGATCTTTCTTTGAAGACTTTGTCTTCAATTTCTTCTTGGAAGGAGCCTCATCAAAGGTGTTCTTGTGCTTGCGCTTCCTGGCATCAGCTTCAGCTGCCCTTGTCTTCTTCAGTTCTGAAGCTGCTAAGGGGAACTTAGGCTTCGAGCCTGTCATGCTGGCAGGGAAGACAATGCGAGGTTCTTCCTGCCTTGATGCTTCAGTTCGGGCCACAACAGACTTCTTTGTTGGCTTGGCAGATATTCTTTGGTCGATGCCAGGACGCCAAAGAGCTTTGCGCTTTTCGGCTTCATTATGTGCTTGAATGCACTTCTCTGCAAAGTACTTCATGTGCTCTCTAAAACCTTTAGCTTCTTCCCTCTTGTTGTGAAACTCTTCCTTGGGATTATGCATCATCTCTTTGAAGATTTGAACATCTGCCACGCTGAGCTTGGCCATGTTCTTCTTGAAGTGAGCTTTCTCATAATCAATTTTGTTCTTGAGCTCGACTATCTTCTGAGCCACGGCCATCTCATTGGCAATAGCTCTGTGAAATGTGACGCTGATGTTCACGGGCAGCTGAAGATCATTAGTACTGATGGTCTGATCATCAAACCACTCGTCGATGAAGTTGTTCAAGATGTCAACATCAAAGAGGGGCAGATCATTGAAGATCTCCGCCTCTTTCTTGCTATTGATCAGTTGCTCAAGTGCGTCATCACCAAGATCTTCATCACTTGACAGATCAATGGTGTCTTCTTCGTTCGTGAGAACGACAGCTGGAGTCAGTTCATGCCCGGAAATCTTCTTGGGCTTCTTGGCTTTCTTGGTCTTCTCGGCCTTCTTGGAGACACGTGACAGGTCTTCAGATTACACACTGGCTTCAGGAGGCGCAATGGCCAATGGATTCATAGTCGAAGCTTTTGGTGTGGTAGAGGGCTTCAAAGCTTTTGTCTTCTTAGCCTTCTACTTTGGTGGTGCTGGCACATCTTTTGAATCTGCGTCACTAGCAGATTGATCCACTGTAGCCCTCTGAGCAGCAAAATGTGAGAGAAGACCATCAAAGTTGGCGAAGGGGCCGATGGCATTAGGATTGGTATCACGTGTGCCGTCAGCCCTTGGAGCAGATGGACCAGAGTTGAAGTTGAGGCCCGGCTCCTTCTTGTTCTTGGTGGCTGACTCCTTTGCAGACTGATAATTGCGCTTGAACAGATTGTCTTCATGACACCATAACAAGGATGATGGGTTGGTATTCTCTGGCTTCAGTCCTCGGACCATGCATGGGTAGAAGCCTTGAGCAATGGCTTTAGGCACTACAAAAAAAGACACATCCGTGACATTTTGGGCCGAACGATTTATTTCTGTCATACCTATGACACTTCTATGACGATAATTGTGACAAAACCCGCTATCATCATAGATGTGGTGGGGTCCTACTTCCGTGACAAAAAATCATGACAGAAAATGGGCTTTTCGTCCTGGGCGGGCCGGAGACGCAGCTGCATGACATTCTTTGGGCCGTCCATGATGAAAAAACCGTGGTAGAAGCCAGGGCATAGAAAATATGGGGGAGTCCCCGGTTATGGTGGGTGGTCCGAGGCCGAGCGATGCATGTTTCCCTTGTACATACGCGCGTGTGTGCGAGGCGTTGGGCTCTAACTGAACTCGAGCGATTGCACTGCAGGCTACGCGTTACTGAACCCGAGCGATCAATCAATGGTTGTTAACTGAACCCGATCGAGCGATTCCTTCGCTATTGCTGCTAACTGAAGCGGATCGATGCTGCCTCTGGATGAACAGTGAGTGTTGCGGGGGGGGGGGGGTGGATGAACAGGACCCCGTGGTGTTGCCTCTGGATGAACAGTACCCCGATCGATCGAGCCGCTTGGGGCTGGATGAACAGGACCCTGTGGAGGGCAGGATGAACAGGACCACCCCGTGGAGGGCAGGATGAACTGTAGATGGTGGAGGGCAGGATGAACAGTAGCCCGTGGAGGGGTGGTTGAATAGGAGCCCGTGGAGAGGGTTGGTTGAATAGTAGCCAGTGGAGTAGCACGCGGTGGAGGCTGGATGAACAAGAGCCCGTGGATGAACAGTCATAGGTGGAGGCTGGAGGAGGTCGACGGTGGATGAACAGTAGCCCGTGGAGTCCCGTTTTGCGGTACGCCACACCCGTCCCAATGAACAGGACCCCCGTTTCGACCGTAGCACTCCAACACAAGTCTGTTTCCTCCGTTTTGCGGTACACCACACCCCTCCCGATCAACAGGACCCCTGTTTTGACCGTACACTACTAGGGAAAACCCTAGCAGTAGCGCTGGTTTTTTGCTCACTAGTAGCGCGAGTAGGCACACTACTAATAAGGTGCTACAGCTATTGCTTAGCAGTAACGCGTGCCCGCACGCGCTACGGCTAGGACAAATAGCTGCAACATTTGTTCACTCCCACGCTACTGCTAATGTAACTACTGGCAGCGTGTTTTCTCTCCATCGCTACTAGTATTATTTTTTTATTTTTAGTGTATTTATGCGCCATCGTACAAATATTGGTACAATACCAGTTATGAGGTTTACATCATTATGTCCATAACAGTGTGTCAAATGAAGGTGGATTAGGTTCAAGTGGAGGCAATATGTGGTGCATGTCAAAAGTATACTACTAATCCAAACTTGATCTAGTTTGGACTAGTACTACTTTCGATGTGCATCACATGTTGCCTCCACTTAAATCTAATCCGCCAGCACAAGCTATTTAATCATCATCATAGTCATTACCACCAACAGTATTTATTTAATCAACACTAACACTAGCTAATAATAATCATCATAGTCATTACCACCAACACTAGCTATTTTATCATCATAGTAATAGTGTAGCACATCATCATCCTCAAACTCATTTCTAGCTAGCTAATCACTCCTGCTGCTCTCTCTTAGGTAAAATAACATAAAACTTGTGTAGCTCTCCTCCTTGATCAAGTTGGAGCATGCAGATGAACCTGTCTCCTAATCGTGGGTAGCGCATCTATTTTCTGCCCCCTAGTACTTCTCCGCGCTCCCCCATCACATATTTGGTCCATTCTTGCACTATTAAGCATCCGTCGCTAATCTTGAATGCACTAATGTAATCTGTAGGATATCTTGGCCGTAAGCTAATAATACTCATGGTACCTTTAGTCTCAATCCCATAAGGCACAACATTCATCGGGAGTCCCTATTGAAGAACATCGTATGGTAACATACTTAGCAATGAAGTTTAGCTTAAAAAATAATGTATGGAAAAGATGCACTGAGGACAAATAGTAAAAATCTTACCATCCTTCCTAAATAGATGTGACCGTAGTTCATTACGAACACTATTGGTCGCACGTTTTCAGTACTAACATTTCTAAGTGCAGGAAGAAAATTTGTCTTGATGGTATCAAGATCCTCAAGCCATGAATCATAATGACTTAGCTCCTCGCAGTTTAGTTCAGCCCCGGGACAGTAGTAGGTCCTGTCTACCAAGTGCTGGACATGTTTGCTTGCACCGAAATAACCTGACAATACAAATTAGTTGTCAACTATTTTTGAATAAACAATATCAAAGACATAAATATGGTTGAGAAACTTACATAATGGTATAACTGGAGGCGTCTGCACATCGACCCAGATCTCGGTATTACCTTCAATATCATCTTCCGGACGAATATCAAAGGTGATAACCATATCAGGCTCAAATGCATAAGTCTTGCATAGTGATCGCCATGTTTTGCATCCAAAATAGGTGTAGTCGTCTGAATTGTACAATTTTACGTTGAAAATATAACCATGCTCAGTCTTCAAGTAAAATGTCTTTTCCTCCATAGTATGACTGAAACCTATCTTATCCAATACAAAAACTCTTGCATGGCAGGGGATACGCTAGTAGAATAGTAAAAAAAGACTTGTCATGCTTAATGTCATGCTTAAATTATAAGTTGAAGCAAATGAAGCAAATGTCATGCTTAATTACGAAAAAAGACTTGTCGTTGTGACTTACTGTATCCACTTCGAAGTTCTCATTCTGCTTGATGCTGAAGCGCATATCATCATCTAGGAAGAATCCGTCGCACAGGCCGCGCTCGTCTTCGCAATATTTGCAAATACTAAAATCCTTTTCATCGTCAGACTTTTCCTATGTTCATAGTTAAAATATTAATTGAAAATCGATCGAAGACAACTACCAGGATACTCAACACACAAATCCGGGGCACTCGATATTTCCTACATATTCTAGAACAAGTCATGACAAAATTCACGGAAAAATTCGGCATGACCTTTGCTAAAATAGGACATATCGAGCGCCTGAAATTTGCCGGAACAGAAATGAATCAGCACTCCGGCAAAACATAGGCCACTCGGATGTGTAACCTGCAAACATGACCGGCCACTTGGGCAAGCACATATCCTATTTGAGCAACAGAAGATATACATTTCAAAATATCTTATAGGACTCAAATTAGCATGCATTCAATAAGCAAAAGTAAATCATCTCATGCGTCCGTACATCGTCGAATATTATCACTAATACATCCCGAATAGTGTCACACATATAACATCACTAATACAACTAAAACCCTAGCACACAACGGGTATCGGCGCGGGCGGTGGACACCCACAGAGAAGGAACCATCACGGGATCATAGCTCCAGTGAGATCCCTAGAGAACCTGCCAGGTATTGGAGAACCTGTGCTCCAACGCAAACAAGTAGCGACGGACGTGCGCGTCCTCCTCACTGACACGGTGACGCACCACCTCCGCGGGGTCCTCAAGCCTCTGGACCGTCACTGGCCCACGTGACCGCCACCAAAGAAGGTTCGGGTCAATGACAGGCTGGCTCCACACCAACCTGCGCCTCCCGGTAGGTAGCACCTCCCAGTACCACCCCAACGGAGCCCAGTCCCGGACATGGCCCGTTTGGTCAAGCAGGTGTGGTCCTCCGCCAACTCAACGACGAGGATGCGGGATAGGCATCGTCGACGTTGATGCGGGAAAAATTGCTTTAACTAAAAAAATAGCAACAAGTTCTTACTAACGAGTTCTATTAATTCAATTAGTTCTTACTAAAAATAAACTTACTATAAATAAAATAAACTAATACCTAATTACTACCTAGTTCTTACTAACTAATTAGTACCTAGGAACTACTGCCCTAATTACCATATAAGTAATTAACTAACTAGCACTGAAAATAGCCTAGGGTTCATACTAACTAGCACTAAATAGCTAGGGTTCATACTAAGCAGAGAAGAGGGATCGGAAGGGGAGAGTGCTTACAAAGGGCGGGGAGAGAGATGGGGTCGGGGGAGACGGCGGCACCGAGGCGCGGCGAGGCGGGGTCGGGGGAGACGGCGGTGAGGCGGGTCGAGGGAGATGGCGGCGAGGCGGGGTCGGGGGAGACGGCGATGAGGCAGGGGCGAGGGAGACGGCGGCGAGGCGGGGTAGGGGGAGACGGCGGTGAAGCGGGGTCGGGGGAGATGGCGGCGATGCGGGGTCAGGGGAGACGGCGGCGAGGCGGAGGTGACGAGGAATAGTAGAGGAGAATTGGGGGAGGAAGCAGAGGAGAGGGTATCAGGCCGAGCGGGGGGTTAGGTGAAAATAGCTTTAACAGTAGCGTGGGGAGGCAAAACGCGCTGCTGCTAAAATCCGTAGTAGTAGCGCTGTTTGTAGAAGGGCGCTACTACTATACCTAGCATGTCGGGAACGGTGTGGCAATTATAGTAGTAGCGCGTTCTGTTCCTGCCACGCTACTGCTAAGCGGGTAACAGTAGCGCCGTTTTAGCAGACGCGCTACTGCTAAGTAGCAGTAGCGCCTCATTTTAACAAGCACTACTGGTAATATTCTGTGTATAAGGTTTTCCCTATTAGTGGTAGGAGGTCCGTTTTCTCCGTTTTGCGGTACGCCAGACCCCTCCCAATGAACAAGATCCCGTTTCGAACATGGCCGGTCGAACACAAGGCCATTTCCTCCATTCTGCGGTACGCTAGGCCTCGTTTCCATTGGCTGTTCCATCCAAGCCCTCCCGATGAAGACGACAATGCATTCCGTTCCGACACAGCCGGTTGGCTCCCCATGAACACGACGACGACACTATTTCTCCGTTCCGACCCAGCCATGTACATGAGCCCTGGCCGTACGTACGCGCGAGTAGGCGTTCGAGACCCCGCACGTATGTACGTACATGGTCGTATTTTCTTTCTTGCACACTGGCCGCTGTACGTACGTGTACATGCTACATGAGCGCCTCTACTACGACACGTGCGCGCCTCTACATCGAGCAGTATGTACATACACATTCACGACCAGAATGACAATGCTACGTACGCTTTGACCAGGTGGGTCCCGACTGTCAGGCACTTCCTTGCCTGCGAAGATGTAGCTGGTGGGTCCCAGTAGTCAGGGGGAGAATCATTTTTTTTGCCCGGACGCACTTCCTTGTGTGCGAAGACATAGCTCGTGGGTCCCAGCAGTTAGGGGGAAACATTTTTGTCACAAAATACGGTGGCCCGTCCGGTGGGTCCCCGTTGTTAGGTGGAGGAATAATCATTTTGCGTGTAATAAGGAGGCACTTCCTTGCTGCCGCCGTGGACCCAGCTGTCAGCCTCTCCACGTATAGTACTCTTCCGATGGAAGTCGTTCCTTGACCATGTTGACCACGCCATGCCGAGAGCACCAGGGCGGTGGACGAAGGTGAGGCCTAGGAAGGGGACGACGCGGAACCAGGGAAGACGCGACAGTGGAAGCCCGCGCGGAGAGGAGTACAAGGGTTCACTAGTTCAGCTGCGGTGTAAGGCTGCCGTCACCGCAGGGCCTGGCCAGCGGTGGGAATAGTAGGGGGCGGTGAGGTCTCCGCGACAGGACAGCCGACCACGGGAGGCAGGAGCACGCGGCACGACCGGCGCTGCTTTGGGCGGCTGGAGAAAGAAGACCAGAGGTTGAATAGGCACTACGACCGTTGGATGGACATCGTACGGTCATTGGAGCTAGAATCATTCATATTGACTAAGTTGACAAAGCACTCCGTCCCCGTCAACTTAGTAGGCCCACAAGTCAGCCACCCACCAAGGTGGGTCCCAACTAGCAGGGGGAGTATTCATTTTTTTGTGCGTAATAAGGAGGTACTTCCGGTGGGTCCGAGCTGACAGCGGAGGGAACGTTTTTTTCGTGAAATACGGTGACCCGTCCAGTGGGTCCCAGCAGTCAGGGGGAAACGTCTTTTTGCAAAATACGGTGGCCCGTCTGGTGGGTCCCTGTTGTTAGGTGGAGGAATCATTATTTTCCACGTAATAAGGAGGCACTTCCTTGCTGCAGCTGTGGACCCAGCTGTCAGCCTCTCCACGTACAGTACACTTCCGATGGAAGTCTTTCCTTGACCACATTGACCACGCCGCGTTCCGTTGCATGCATGCATCCATGGGCGTGGTGCGTCCCCACTGTCAGCCTCTCACGTACAGTCATGTTCCGATGACTCTCGGTTGTTGACCAGGTTGACCACACCGTGTCGAGCGCAGCAAAGGCCGGTGGACGACGGCGAGGCCCCAGACTGGAATGACCCGGAGATGGGAAATACAAGGAAGTGGAGTCGTATATGGAGAGGAGTGGGAAACTTGACTGGTTCGGGTGCGCGGCAGCATAGCCGCGGTGCCGCCCACGGGAGACAGGAGCAAGAACAGAGGTTGAAGAAGGAGCACGGCTGTTGGATTAACATCCAATGGTCCAGCTTCTAGAATCATTTGTTGATTAAGTTGACAAAGCCTTGCATACACGTCCACTTAGTAGGCCCACAAGTCAGCCACCAAATCTGACGGGACCCAGCTATCAACGGGAGGAATAATTTTTTCGCATAACAAGGAGGCACTTCCTTCCATGCGAAGATACAGCCGGTGGGTCCCAGCTGTCAGGTAGATGAAACATTTTTTTCAGCTTAATAAGGAGGAACTTTCTTTGCATGCGACCATGGACCTCGTGGGTCCCAGCCGTCAGGCTCTCCACGTATAGTCCTCTTCCGATGACTCTTGTTTGTTGACCACGCCGCACCGAGCGCAGTGAGGCGGTGGACGACGACGAGGCCTCGGACGGGAACGACTCGGAGATGGGAAGACGCGGCAGTGGAGTCGCGGATTGAGTGGAGGAGAAGGGTTATAACTGGTTCTGGGGCAGCGTGGGGTTGCAGTCGGTGGAGAATAACAGGAGGTGTGCAGGGGTGGAGGGATAGCCTGGCAGACGGTGGGGTAGCACTTCGCAGCAATGCGTGCTAAGCAGAGCCGCCAGCCGCCGGAGGCCGGACCAGGTGGCCCCGACGACGCTGGAGGAAGAAGGCGAGAGATTTAAGGTGCATGCCGACCAAGTTGACAACGCCCTGCGTAGGCTTCGACCTATTGGCCCACTTGTCGGCCTACAAAAATGTGGCATATATTTAACACATGTTTTCTAGAATGTACAATCCATTTGCTGCGCTGGGTGAACAAATAATTTCACGTCAATGCAGGCCATTTATATTATCTAAGAAATCCCATCCCATTTGCACTTCCTTAAAATACACGAATTAGCTGGGCTCGTTATATATAATGTTATGTTAGAAGGAGCAATTAATATATAAAAAATAAACTGGAAAGGCACATTTTTTATATACATAATTAACAAATTAGTGAGTTATTGCTCAAAATAAAAAAATGAGCGCATTATTATTACATTGGTCCTTAAAATCTTCACAAGCTTTTGTACGCAATCACAAGGATTTTCCTTGCTTGTGAGTCAAAAACAACCAGGATTTTCCTTGCTAACTTCTTATAAACATTTACTTTTATAAGTTAATAACACGTGAGATGTTTTCATAATGTATATATAAGTCTCTATAAAATATACGATAATAGTAATAATATAAATATATATAATGTGGTTAAAAAATACATTGGGCTGCCGATCTTTAAGAAAAAGCCCATAGGCCGGTATGGACCTCAAAAAATAAGTTGAAACCACTGTCACCCGTATGTCGTGGGCTACGCATGTTAAAATACAAAACCTAGGCCTAGCTGATACTTGTTCGCCCTCTAGAAAAAAGTGATATCAGATCCCCGAGCAAACTGGATTATAGAGGGGGCCGGCGGCACGACTAAAGAAGCACATCAGGAGAGATTTTTTTCTTCAGTGGATGGCTCTCGATGGCGTTTTTTACTTGCCTCTACACCATACAACTTGTATTTTTAGCCTCCCAGACCGTGGTGGACCAACAACCCATTTGCTGGGCGGGCCAACCTACAAAAACCAGCACTCGATTTTTCATCAAGCCCCCAAAACAACGCATTACTATGTTTGTTTTGAGGCCGAAAACATTACGGCAGGGGTTGAGCGGGGGAGGGGGCAAGACAAAGCAAAACGATTAAAAAGAGCTGATGCGCCGTTGCTACCCTAACAAAGCAGGTGCAATTCTTCTCGGGAAGAAGGTGTGCCGTTGACACCCACACGTCACATACCCCACAGTAGGCATACTAACAAGTTCACACACAAGCACAACGGAAAAGGTAAAATTTTGTATCAAACTCAGGTTCACAGGACACGTTCATATTCATAGCCAACATTCACTATCAACAACTCAAAAGATTCATATATACACAAGTTCAGCATGTCTATGGATCCAAATGATTGATAGATCACAGAACAATATTCATAGATAATTCACAAAAAGATTCAGATATACACATGTTCAGTATGTTTATGCATCCAAATGATTGAGATCACAGCCAATATGATCCATGGATGAACATTAATTACCTAGGGTACAGACTAGTAAATGGTGTTCAGACGGAGGTATTTCTTGCTAAAATTAATGCTTGTACAAGTAAACTTTTGAGTACATAAGAGGCAGCACAGACAATCTGAACTTTGCTTGTAGGTTTATCCTCAAATAGTGGCCTCGTGCCGAGGGAGGTTTGAGCAACTTGGCCACTACTTTCATCCAACTAGTTTACTGGCTCATCTTGGTCCTGTAGCTCGCCAAAATTCTACATTGCAGACTGGTAAATGGTGTTCAGTCAGAGGTACTTCTTGCTAAAATTAATGCTTCTACGAGTAAACTTTTGAGTACATAAGAGGCAGCACAGACAATCTGAACTTTGCTTGTAGGTTTATCCTCAAATAGTGGCCTCGTGCCGAGGGAGGTTTGAGCAACTTGGCCACTACTTTCATCCAACTAGTTTACTGGCTCATCTTGGTCCTGTATCTCGCCAAAATTCTACATTGCAGACAAGAAAGGAGGCGGTTGAGAAAATGAACCACCCAATTTTTTTGTGTAGTTCAACTGAAATGGAGCATCCCTGGTGTGTAGACTGATTAAGTGCCAGATAAATATATGCGTCAACCAACTTGTCTGGAATCTCTAGACTCCATGCCATACAGTTCGCTACCATATGTGCAGATAACCAAAAGGCACACGTTGGGACCAAAGACTGTACTGCGTTTTTCTGGGCTATGCGCCAAGCAATATTTTTGGCGTTCACTCTCCTAATAGTTGGAGTTTGACAATTGGTTGACACCGGTTGATACTCGAATGAATATAGTCACTTCTTCTTGTCAACATCGATGCTTGTCTCAGTGAACTTTGGAGCACATAGCAGCATCATAAGTACCTGTTCATCTGATCTTTTTGTGCAGTTCTATTGAAATCACCCGATGCAATGATTTGCCTGCGAGTTCAGGCTCCAAGTTACTCCTTGATGAAATCGACAAACAGTAGCACAATACCAAATTACCAATACATATGACAAGCACAATACACTACAAGAAACCTGTTAATCCATGACGGATTTTCGTTGACGTTTTCAAAACTGTCATGGACGGCCTTGTACAGCCCCGCAAGCCCGCCAAAGCCCACTAAAGCCCGATGAACGTTTACCCATATAAAAACCTAACCCTAACCCCCTCCTCTCTCGGTCCTCCACAGCCCCTCCTGATTGCCCATCGCCGCCGCCCACCACCTCCCCCCTCCTCTCCTAGAGCCACACCCATCCCAATCCATCTTCCTCCTCCCCTCCGCCTCCACCTCAACCACCCAGCAATGGCACATCGCCGCCGCTCACACCCACCAGCCACCTTGCTCATGGGCTCGGCCCTGTCCCCCATCCTTTCCTGACGTTCTCTCCTAGAACAGATCAAGTAGCCGACAGCCAGATCCGCAGCGGTCCTTCCAGTGGCCATCTCATGGAGCTCATCCACTAGGTACCCACTTCTCCCCGTGCCTCCCTCTCCCCTTCTCTCACTGATTCGATTTGATTCAATTTCGCAGCCGTGATTCAACTTTGTCAAGTTGGTGATGTTGCTGCCTCGAAGGACCTGCCGAAGTGGAGAAGGAGGCCCACCGGCGCCATGGGTCGGTATATTCCGGCGCAACCAGGATGATTGCCAGCTCATCAGCTCAAAGGTTTTACTGCCATTTGCCTCATTGCTATAGACATATACATCATATCAATGTGTATTTTCTTGTCCTGGTACTTCCTCGTATCAGTCCTCTGATATACAAAATAAAAAAATTGGTGATTTCCTGACGGAGCAATTTCTGAATGTTGTATGTCGATAATCCAGATTTAGGTTTTGTATGTTATTACTAGAATAACGGGTCTGGTTTTGTATCTGTTCCATATGATGTTGATTTGATGATACTTCAGTTAGTCGTCTTGTATGTTATAGTGTTAGGAGCCAGGGGTTTATCACTTGCATGCCTCAGTTTATGGAACTACAGCAATCTGCACAATAAGAAAAGGAAGTACAAAAAATACATGACCACAGATGTAGCTTCATTTTTTCTGAGTCTAAGTTTCATCATTCAGTACATAGCTAAAAATGAACCCCAAAGCAAGGGTAGCAATTTTATAGCGACCGGTGCAGGATTACAATTTTTTGCATTTATAGCAATCACAGATACTAGCTATGTATGTATATTTCTTAAATGCTTAGATGAAACTCCATTTCTCTACTTTGAATGTTGATGTGCTGAATAGAGACCCTCGACGACGCAAAAAAAATCATGCTTTTTTGTGCACTTTGCTTCAATCAGGTTGTGTTAAGAACGCCAACCATGGAGAAGCTGCTGCGGGGGTTAAAGGGTCAGGTGAGGACGCCTGGAATGCAGCTCAACATCACTACCATAACTTCAGGTCCCCTGTACCAAATGTGACATGCCTCCTCCATACTCTCTCCCTCTGTTTGTTGTGATTCGGTAGTTGTGCTTTGCTGATGTTGTTTCCCCAACAGAGATCCTCGAGGCTGACACAGAAAATCATGACGAACACCAACAAGTTTGTCAATGTAACGACTTCTCCTGTCTCTCTTGTTGGCGCCACCTCCTCGCAGCGCCTCTCTTCTTCTACCTCTGATTACTCTTCCTCTTGTGGTTTCTCTCAAACACATACTCATGGAAGAAACTCCTAGGAAACACACACACACACACACACACACACTCACAACCAAGAAAGATGACCAGTGGCTTTGCCCAGAACACTTTCTTGGTCATACGAGAGACTACATTGTTTTTCTGCCCTCACGACTGCAAACTTTCTCATTCACTTGATCAACTTAAATAGCAAGTACAGGATAAGACTCACACCTCATGCACTTACTCCATTAACGCTCTAATCCACCTCCTGGAATTTCTCTAGACGCATGCGACTCGGCCAACATGCAAGGCACACCGGTAGAGTCACAAATCCACTCACGGATGCACCAAGACCTATTCTCATGTAGCTACTAACTAACTCATCTAATTCCACTACTAACTTGCGTGTACACATATTAACTGATCTTCACATGAGTACACACCCGCAGTCTAGTAGCTGGACACGACTACATGCATGGATCAACAAAAACAAATAATCTAAATTAGCACCAATAACAAGATTAGTCCCAACATCTCTCTCAACAAGATTTCCTCTGTTTCAAGATTCAACAGAAAAGTTTCTTGTTTTGGTGGTATTTCACCCGCAAACTTTTAACATCAATAATGGCATTTACCTGGGAGTATCATCAAATGTTGATTACATCTGTACATATTAATCATAGCTCTAGAGCAACTGTGGTATATTTGCTGTTATTGCTACAGTCATTTATTTTTTGATCATGGCATGCATGTTCGCTCCTTGTGTATTTGGAGATAAGAGTAGAGGATGGCAACCTTGTCTGCTTTGGGAAAATCACTTGTAAACATCCCTTATTTGTTACCAGTCCTTGAATATAAGCGAAGCATGATGAATTCAAGCCGCGCTTTCCTAACTATTAGTTACTGTTTATGAATTACTTTCTTGGTTCATAGTTCACTACAGTATAGATTTTGATTTTTTTTATCCAATAGCAAGTACAGAGCTTAGTACTCCACAAACAAACTAGTTTCTGTTATTATCTTGAAGTTAATCTCTATCACTTGTTTACTGTCATTCCTGTTTGTTAAGGAATGGTGTGGTACAGTGTATATGCTGGCAGAATTTTCTTTACATAATTTTCATCTTATCGCTTGTATAGAAAATTATTTCTTCCTTATTCTTTTGCATTTCTGATTGAATCTTTAATTTTTGTTTTAATATGGTTGCAAACAACGCTGATGCAAGTACATCTTCATCGTGTTGTACTCATTGTTTCTCTAGCATGCTAATCATTGTCTGATTGCTTTTACTTGGTTCAAATAGGTGACACAAAGTGAAACCCTTGACATGAACTTCATTACTTCCTTGATGTCGAATTACAGCAGAGGATTATTTGTAGAACTATATTACCTGACTTCTTAATATAGTTGTATAAATAATCCTTTCATGAGCATATGAACTTGATTTTTTTTGTTGTACTTATGAATAAGAAATGATCTATCCATCCGTTTGTTTTAAAATGATGTTGACCTTTCAATGTTTGGATGATAAAATGTCACATTTATAGAATAATTTTTTGAACTTGTAACTAGTATGCTTTTCTTCATGTGTGTTGCCCACATTTACGTCATACCTTAATATAGAAGTGGTGTGTCCATGGATGATTGCTTGGGAAACCAACTAATATGATTACTCTGGATTCATTTGGGAGCTGGCTTTTATAGCTTATTATAATTTTGTATGTGTTTTGATTCTATGCAGGTTTGGCAATTAATCCGTGTCACTGGGGATTGAAGTTTTTAGTATGGATTATTTGGGTCCGGATAGCTGCCTTGAAGCGGTGGTGTAGTGTTGGAGATTAAAATTAGCTAGTAGTCCATTTTATCTGAAGTCGTGTTACTCATTTTTTTAAATGCTTATAGGGCTTTCTAGATATGCTTGAAAGTTTTTATATTAAGCATTTTTTCAATCAGACTAGATTGTTGGAACTCTGTATTGTCATGTGAACAATTGCATTTCTTGAATGAATCCAATTTAATTATCTTGTATTAAACTGTGTTACATAGAGAAAACATGATGTACAAAAAATTGGCAATGGGTTGGACTAAAAAAAACAACCGGTTTGACTGTCCACCAAAAATATTGGGCAAATCCCCAATTTAGTTGGTTACAACACCGGCCACGTAGACGCCTTGTTAGATTCACGTTGCAGCCACGTCATGTAAATCAGTGACGGCTTGTTCCGTCATAGCCTAGTTTGGGCTTGGCGGGCCTGGGGCAGATCCATGATGGCCAAGAACCGTCATGAAAGGTACAATGTAAAATTATGACGCGATATATATGATGGACGTCTGGTCCATCATGGATGGGCACGCATGACAGTTTTTGGCTGGTCCGTGACGGACTAAGACTGTCATGTATTAACAAATTTCTTGTAGTGGTAATCCGGATAAAGACCAGTACCAGCCTGTGTGAGGTAGCATATCAATTACTATTTCTTTTGGCTGGAAGCCGAGATAAGCCAAGCGACTGATAGCAAAGGAAGAACGCAAGCCGAGATTAGCGACTAACAGGAAAGGAAGGAAGCTGTCGAGGCAATGAAGCACCCAAAGTTTTTGTGCAGTTCCGCCAAAATCGAGCATCCCTATTGGCACATATATTGAGAGAGTGAGATTACTGTAATAGTGGGACTAGTTGATGAAACATACACTAACAAATAGAAGCACCCTCATTATCTTAATGGGTAAAGTTAGCATTCCCTCCCTGCTCCACCACATGATTTACCTCATAGACAAACATACACACGTACATGATTCACCATAGGGTGCTACTAAAGATTTGTTTAACTCCGACAGGAAAATTAGGCAGCAATAAATTAGTGGTACTTAAGTACTCCTAATTAATTAAGTGAGACAGCAGAAGTGGAAGGGCACCCTAGAGGATCGTCTCACATGTAAGGTAGTCATTGTCGGAGCCCTTGAATGGCCTCGACTGAGGCCTCTGGCTTCAGCAAGATCGCCTTAGCACTGCTTACTCTTCTTCTTCCTCTTCTTGCTTTGTTTCTCAGTCTCCTCACCAGTTGGTGAAACAAAGTCCTTCTATTTCAGAATTGGTTTTGTCAATGAGGGAGTACAAGTGTACTAGTAAAAAATAGCATTATTTTATCATGGCAGTCGCAAAAATAGAGATGAACACATGCATTAAATATCATTCTTACCTAAAGGAAGGTTATCGTGCCAATATGGATGATGAGGATTGGAACACAGATCTCCCTTTGTGCAGTTCCACCGAAATGAACCAACTATTCCATTCTGACATTCCAGTTAAACAACACAAAATTCACTTCTTTTAAAAAGAGTTTTGTGCAGTGCACCAAAAGGTCACAATAGCAACCAGGTGAAATGGATATCCCTGTTTGCACAAAAAGCTACAGAGGAAACAGTCAGAGTCTCAAACAATTACAGGCAAAAACATTTGGCTAAACTTGTCATGGCTTATAATAGTGGCATGGATTCATTTTACCAGGGGCATTAGATTAAGAACAACTAAATATTTGGTATAAGGGCATGGGTGCACCAGCAGTCTAGCACCATCTACCTAAACAGGGGCATAAAGTGGTGATTCATAGTTTGTTGCCCCGAGAAACAAACATCCAAGAAACATATCTGGGTTGGTCCCATTTTTGTTCACTCTAGCCACCTACTCCTATGTGTGGATAGCAAATCTAGTCCTGGTCATACCACTGTGTACAGCATTACCCCTATATTTCCCTTTTCGACCAAGAGACCGGTTGGATGACCAGTCTGTACTACTTTCACCCCCTTGCCTTCCTGTTTGTACCAAGTCCGATGTACTACATACTAAATTCCCCCACCCCCACATTATTTCTTGTTTGAACCAAGTACAAGATTCGACTCCATGAAGTAGCTTTACCTCTAACAATAGAAGAAAAAAATAGGTGACGTTGGACCATACGATCGAGAGGGGCCGAGAGGTAGAAAATGATGCACATGCATCGACGTAGCGAGCTGGGGAAGTAGAGCTAAGGAGGTTTCGAAGGAAGACATACCTGAAGGTCGTCGGGATGTGGATAGGTGGGCGGCAGGAGGCCGGATCCGCCCACACTTGGGCAACGACGAAGGGATCGGAGGACCTCTCGCACCGGCGCTCAGCCAGAGATAGCAGTGCGGCCGGCAGTGGATCACCTCCCTCGCTGTCGACGACGGCCTAAACGCTACCCCTCCTCCCCTTCACCGGCGGAGGGGGATACGTCCGGATCTGTAACGAGCGGTGAGGATAGAAAGACAGTGTCTTTTGAAGGGAGAAAGACAGTGTTACCACCCCTATCTTGTTTAGATCTAGAGAGGATGAGAGTGTGTGAATAAAGCAACCCTAGCAAGCAAGCGCGGAGGCTCCGGCCTATATATACATAGTGGGTAGTTTTCCTTTTTCACTCCATCAAAACAATCTTATAAAATTGGGTACTACGTGCCAGGTCGCCATTTTTTAGTTGTTGATTGTTTTTTGAGATAGCTACCCGCTTGTTCCAAGTGGTGTTACGGTGTGCCAGGTCGCACTTTGTATCGTTCAAGTCTGGTACAAGTCCCTCCATTAAATGAACAACCACCCCCTCATAAAAATTGTGAAAAGCCCACGGCTAAAATTATCGGAAACGTGGGTTGCCCCAACATGCATTATTATTTATATTTTCTACTCCCTCCGTTCCTAAATATAAGTCTTTTTTATTAGCCACACCGAAGACAAGAATTTTTTTTATTAGCAGTGAACCCCACATGTCATAGACACAAAAAGTGTGGCAAGATTCCCTTAGGCAAGCCAAAGTGTGTAACAATTTGAGCAACTCAAGTTAGGAAAGTGTGGGAAAAATAATGTGCCAACATAAGACAAACATAGTCACAATCCAAACAGCCCTAGTTTTCTGGGACATGCATGAATGCATCAAATCAACACATGCAAGTATCAAAAGGGAAGTCACGGCATGCATGCATGCGTTGTACTCCCTCCGTTTCCAAATATAAGTCTTTTTAGAGATTGCAACAAGTGACTACATACGAAGCAAAATATGTCTACATGCATCTGTATATGGTAGTCCATTTGAAATGTGTAAAAAGACTTATGTCGAGTGTAGTGCTTTGATGTGTCGCGTCAACTCGTACAAGACCGAGAAGTTTGATTACTACAACGCCCTCTCCCTTGCGGACTGAGCTCTGGTGCCTTAACTGCACCTGCCTTTGGCTACATGACAGGCGGGCCAACCACCTGTTGGGCCCACCTGTCATAGATGCAAAGGCAGGAGAAGTAAGTCAATGAAGTTGCGTCCCTCCCTCGCGCATGAGCGTGGTGGCTGGCAGGACTAGTAGGAGCTTTCGCTACACGCTTCTTGACGGCGGCGAACTTGCGGATGGAGTTGACCATCATGTCGTCCATGCGAGAGGTGAAGCCGGCGTCTGCGAGGGCTATGATGCCGGCGGTCGCCAGCACCATCTAGAAATGATGCACGGAGCGGGGCCACATGCCAGCGTCTTGGATGATTTGGCACAGCCGACTGCCGCTCATGACCATCACCTCCATAGGTGCTTCTGGCTCCTGGTCACTTGGTCTTGGATTGGAGTGAGCAGTGTTGCACAGAGACTAAGGAGTAGATGGATTGGAGTGGTGGGGCGCCTTTATATGAGAATCCAAACTCTGTTACATCCACATCGTGCTGGCTCTATTCTGCTTCTCCAATTAATTCCCTCTGCATGTAGAGTAATTTGAGGATGCATCATTGACCATTCAATGTCTCGAGAACCGCTACCCTCTCCCTCCTTGGCATTCAAGCACCTATGGAGGCGAGGCGACTGCCGCTCGCGTCTATCGCGTGTCAGGAGACGTTCCCGTCGACGATGAGGTGCCTATAGTGACTTCGTAAATTTCAAGATGATAGTAATAGTATACTCAATATTGTGCACCGCGACCAAGGCCGAGAGGAAAACGAGAGAACTACATAGTATTTATTTACGGTGCAGATTCACTCATTTTGCTCCATATGCACTCCGTCTCGGTGCAGTCTAGTCACTTGTTGAAATCTCTAGAAAGGCAAATACTCTTGTCTGGTTTATAGGGCTATACTAGCAAGTAGTACTACAATAGTGGGCTCACATAGCAATTTTGTCTCATGCAAGAGCCTGGCTATATGCGTGCTCCAAGGTTCGCAACTGCCACATTGGGGTTGCACTTGGCTCTTCGCCTCTTCGAGAAGACGAACAATGATGTTACTACTAATGCTTCTACAGTATCGAATCCACTGCTGCATGTTCTAATCCACTGCTGCATGTCCGTCCACTGCGAGTGGGAGGGATAAGCAAAAGCTTGTCCTCGTCTGCGAGCCACCACGCGCATGGGCGAGGGAGAAGGCATGTAGTAGTAGTAGTAAATTCATGCTTCTCCTTGTTGTACGAGTTGACGCGATACATCATAGCACTGGATCCACATGGTTGCCTCTAAACTTGGCTGAAAGACCCGCAGTGTACAATACTCCATTTGCTGCAACCTCTGGCATTTACCCCACCACAAATTAAAATATATATTCCTGTCTTGACCAGATGAGCGTGCAAACTAGAATCACCAGGATGACAGGTAGGGCCATAAGATTATTTTAACCAAAAAATATAGCATGGAGCTGACCCCAACAATTTTAGGGCCTGTTTGGTTCCAATAAATCACCTGACTTATAAGTCAGGTGACTTAAAACCAGTGACTTATAAGTCACGCCTGTTTGGTTGTCATCTGACTTATAAGTCACCTAACCACACCTTCTCACCTTGTTTTTTATGTAAAGGTGATGGGACCCACGCAAAAGGGGGTGACTTTAAGTTGGGTCTGTTTGGCAAAATAAGTCACTTTTTCACTTTTCGACTTATATGGAACCAAACAGGCCCTTAAGCTTACAGGCACGGTACACACTATCCTAGACTACTCTACACATGAAACTGCTGTTGGGGAACATAGTAATTTCAAAAAAATTCCTACGCACATGCAAGATCATGGTGATGCATAGCAACAAGAGGGAGAGTGTTGTCCATGTACCCTCGTAGACCGAAAGCGGAAGCGTTAGCACAACGTGGTTGATGTAGTCGTACGTCTTAGCGATCCGACCGATCAAGTACCAAACGCACGGCACCTCCGAGTTCAGCACATGTTCAGCCCGATGACGTCCCTCGAACTCCGATCCAGCCGAGTGTTTAGGGAGAGTTTCATCGGCACGACGGCGTGGTGACCATGATGATGTTCTACCAACGCAGGGCTTCGCCTAAGAACCGCTACAGTATTACCGAGGTGGACTATGGTGGAGGGGGGGCACCGCACACAGCTAAAAGATCGAACGATCAATTGTTGTGTCTATGGGGTGCCCCCCTGCCCCTGTATATAAAGGAGCAAGGGGAGGAGGCGGCCAGCCAGGATAGGCACGCCAAGGGGGAGTCCTACTCCCACTAGGAGTAGGACTCCTCCGATTCCTAGTAGGAGTAGGAGAGGGGGAAGGAAAGGGAGAGGAGGAGAAGGAAAGAGGGGGCTGGCCCCCTTGCCCTAAACCAATTCGGTTTGGGCCTTGGGTGGGGGGGCACGCCCCACACTCCCCTTGCCGCCCTCTATTTCCACTAAGGCCCATGTAGGCCCATTAAGCCCCCGAGGAGGTTCAGGTAACCCCCGGTACTCCGGTAAAAATCCCGATTTCACCCGGAACACTCCCGATATCCAAATATAGGCTTCCAATATATCAATCTTTATGTCTCGACAATTTTGAGACTCCTCGTCATGTCCGTGATCACATTCGGGACTCCAAACAATCTTCGCTACATCAAAACTCATAAACTCATAATATAACCGTCATTGAAACTTTAAGCGTGCGGACCCTACGGGTTCGAGAACTATGTAGACATGACCGAGACTTGTCTCCAGTCAATAACCAGTAGCGGAACCTGGATGCTCATATTGGCTCCCACATATTCTACGAAGATCTTTATCGGTCAAACCGCATAACAACATACGTTGTTCCCTTTGTCATCGGTATGTTACTTGCCCGAGATTCGATCGTCGGTATCTCAATACCTAGTTCAATCTCGTTACCAGCAAGTCTCTTTACTCGTTCCGTAATATATCATCCCGCAACTAACTCATTAGTTGCAATGCTTGCAAGGCTTATAGTGATGTGTATTACCGAGTGGGCCCAGAGATACCTCTCCAACAGTTGGAGTGCAAATCCTAATCTCGAAATATGCCAACCCAACAAGTACCTTCGGAGACACTTGTAGAGCACCTTTACAATCACCCAGTTACATTATGACATTTGTTAGCACACAAAGTGTTCCTCCGGTAAACGGGAGTTGCATAATCTCATAGTCATAGGAACATGTATAAGTCATGAAGAAAGCAATAGTAACAAACTAAACGATCTAGTGTATGCTAACGGAATGGGTCAAGTCAATCACATCATTCTCCTAATGATGTGATCCCGTTAATCAAATAACAACTCATGTCAATGGCTAGGAAACATAACCATCTTTGATCAATGAGCTAGTCAAGTAGAGGCATACTAGTGACACTCTGTTTGTCTATGTATTCAGACAAGTATCAAGTTTCCGATTAATACAATTCTAGCATGAATAATAAACATTTATCATGATATAAGGAAATAAATAATAACTTTATTATTGCCTCTAGGGCATATTTCCTTCAGTCTCCCACTTGCACTAGAGTCAATAATCTAGATTACACAGTAATGATTCTAACACCCATGGAGCCTTGGTGCTGACCATGTTTTGCTCGTGGAAGAGGCTTAGTCAATAGGTCTGCAACATTCAGATCTGTATGTATCTTGGAAATTTCTATGTCTCCCACCTGGACTAGACCCCTGATGGAATTGAAGCGTCTCTTGATGTGTTTGGTTCCCTTGTGAAATCTGGATTCCTACGCCAAGGCAATTTCACCAATATTGTCACAAAAGATTTTCATTGGACCCGATGCACTAGGTATGACACCTAGATCGGATATGAACTCCTTCATCCAGACTCCTTCATTTGCTACTTCCGAAGCAGCTATGTACTCCGCTTCACACGTAGATCCCGCCACGACGCTTTGTTTAGAACTGCACCAACTAACAAATCCACCGTTCAATGTAAACACCTATCTGGTTTGCGATTTAGAATCGTCCGGATCAGTGTCAAAGCTTGCATCGACGTAACCATTTATGACTAGCTATTTGTCACCTCCATAAACGAGAAACATATCCTTAGTCCTTTTCAGGTATTTCAGGATGTTCTTGATCGCTGTCCAGTGATCCACTCCAGGATTACTTTGGTACCTCCTTGCTAAACTTATAGCAATGCACACATCAGGTTTGGTACACAACATTGCATACATGATAGAGCCTATGGCTGAAGCATAGGGACATCTTTCATCTTCTCTCTATCTTCTACAGTGGTCGGGCATTGAGTCTTACTCAACTTCACACCTTGTAACACATGAAAGAACCCTTTCTTTGCTTGATCCATTTTGAACTTCTTCAAAACTTTGTCAAGGTTTGTGCTTTGTGAAAGTCCAATTAAGCGTCTTGATCTATCTCTATAGACCTTAATGCCCAATATATAAGCAGCTTCACCGAGGTCTTTCATTGAAAAACTCTTGTTCAAGTATCCTTGATGCTATCCAGAAATTCTATATCATTTCCAATCAGCAATATGTCATCCACATATAATATCAGAAATGCTACAGAGCTCCCACTCACTTTCTTGTAAATACAGGCTTCTCCAAAAGTCTGTATAAAACCAAATGCTTTGATCACACTATCAAAGCATTTATTCCAACTCCAAGAGGCTTGCACCAGTCTATAAATGCATCGCTGGAGCTTGCACACTTTGTTAGTTCCCTTTGGATCGATAAAACCTTCAGGTTGCATCATATACAACTCTTCTTCCAGAAATCCATTCAGGAATGCAGTCTTTACATCCATTTGCCAAATTTCATAATCATAAAACACGACAATTGCTAACATGATTCAGACATACTTAAGCATCGCTACGGGTGAGAAGGTCTCATCATAGTCAATCCCTAGAACTTGTCGAAAAGCTTTCGCAACAAGTCGAGCTTTATAGACAGTAACATTACCGTTAGCATCAGTCTTCTTCTTGAAGATCTGTTTATTCTCAATGGCTTGCCGATCATCGGGCAAGTCAACCAAAGTCCACACTTTGTTCTCATACATGGATCCCATCTCAAATTTCATGGCCTCAAGCCATTTTGCGGAATCTGGGCTCACCATCGCTTCTTCATAGTTCATAGGTTCGTCATGCTCTAGTAACATAACCTCCAGAACAGGATTACCGTACCACTTTGGTGCGGATCTTACTCTGGTTGACCTACGAGGTTTAGTAACAACTTGATCTGAAGTTTCATGATCATCATCATTAACTTCCTCACTAATTGGTATAGACATCACAGGAAACTGGTTTCTGTGATGAACTATTTTCCAATAAGGGAGCAGGTACGGTTACCTCATCAAGTTCTACTTTCCTCCCACTCACTTCTTTCGAGAGAAACTCCTTCTCTAGAAAGACTCCGAATTTAGCAACAAAAGTATTGCCTTCGGATTTGTGATAGAAGGCGTACCCAACAGTCTCTTTTGGGTATCCTATGAAGACACTTTTCTCCGATTTGGGTTCGAGCTTATCAGGTTGAAGCTTTTTCACATAAGCATCACAGCCCCAAACTTTGAGAAACGACAACTTTGGTTTCTTGCCAAACCACAGTTCATAAGGCGTCATCTCAACGGATTTTGTTGGTGCCCTATTTAACGTGAATGCAGCCGTCTCTAAAGCATAACCCCAAAATGATAGCGGTAAATCAGTAAGAGACATCATAGATCGCACCATATCTAGTAAGGTACGATTATGACATTTGGACACACCATTACGCTGTGGTGTTCCGGGTGGCGTGAGTTGCGAAACTATGCCGCATTGTTTCAAATGTAGACCAAACTCGTAACTCAAATATTCTCCTCCATGATCAGATCGTAGAAACTTTATTTTCTTGTTACGATGATTTTCAACTTCACTCTGAAATTCTTTGAACTTTTCAAATGTTTTAGACTTATGTTTCATTAAGTAGATATACCCATATCTGCTTAAATCATCTGTGAAGGTGAGAAAATAACGATACCCGCCGCGAGCCTCAACATTCATCGGACCACATACATCTCTATGTACGATTTCCAACAAATCTGTTGCTCTCTCCATAGTTCCGGAGAATGGCGTTTTAGTCATCTTTCCCATGAGGCACGGTTCACGAGTACCAAGTGATTCATAATCAAGTGGTTCCAAAAGTCCATCAGTATGGAGTTTCTTCATGCGCTTTATACCGATATGACTTAAACGGCAGTGCCACAAATAAGTTGCACTATCATTATCAACTCTGCATCTTTTGTCTTCAATATGAATATGTGTATCACTACTATCGAGATTCAACAAGAATAGACCACTCTTTAAGGGTGCATGACCATAAAAGATATTACTCATATAAATAGAACAACCATTATTCTCAGATTTAAATGAATAACCGTCTCGCATCAAACAAGATCCAGATATAATGTTCATGCTCAACGCTGGCACCAAATAACAATAATTTAGGTCTAAAACTAATCCCGAAGGTAGATGCAGAGGTAGCGTGCCAACTGCGATCACATCGACTTTGGAACCATTTCCCACGCGCATTGTCACCTCATCCTTAGCCAATCTTCACTTAATCCATAGTCCTTGTTTCGAGTTGCAAATGTTAGCAACAGAACCAGTATCAAATAGCCAAGTGCTACTGCGAGCATTAGTAAGGTACACATCAATAACATGTATATCACATATACCTTTGTTCACCTTGCCATCCTTCTTATCCGCCAAATACTTGGGGCAGTTCCGCTTCCAGTGACCAGTCTGCTTGTAGTAGAAGGACTCAGTCTCAGCCTTAGGTCCAGACTTGGGTTTCTTCTCCTGAGCAGCAACTTGTTTGCCGTTCTTCTTGAAGTTCCCCTTCTTCTTCCCTTTGCCCTTTTTCTTGAAACTGGCGGTCTTATTGACCATCAACACTTGATGCTCCTTCTTGATTTCTACCTCCGCAGCCTTTAGCATTGCGAAGAGCTCGGGAATAGTCTTATTCGTCCCTTGCATATTATAGTTTGTCACGATGCTTTTGTAGCTTGGTGGCAGTGATTGAAGAACTCTGTCAATGACACTATCAACAGGAAGATTAACTCCCAGTTGAGTCAAGTGATTATGATACCTAGACATTTTGAGTATATGTTCACTAACAGAACTATTCTCCTCCATCTTGCAGCTATAGAACTTATTGGAGACTTCATATCTCTCAATCTGGGCATTTGCTTGAAATATTAACTTCAACTCCTGGAACATCTCATATGCTCCATGACATTCAAAACATCGTTGAAGTCCCGGTTCTAAGTCGTAAAGCATGGCACACTGAACTATCGAGTAGTCATCAACTTTACTCTGCCAAATGTTTTTAACGTTATCAGCAGCATCAGCAGCAGGCCTGGCACCCAGCGGTACGACTATCGCTGCCGCTTAGTGATAAATTAAAGCATTACAGGGCGATTGCATTGCATACAATAAAGCGACAACCATATGGCTCCTGCCAGTTGCCGATAACTCGGTTACAAAACATGATCATCTCATACAATAAAATTTAGCATCATGTCTTGACCATATCACATCACAACATGCCATGCAAAAACAAGTTAGACGTCCACTACTTTGTTGTTGCAAGTTTTACGTGGCTGCTACTGGGCTTAGTAAGAACCGTTCTTACCTACGCATCAAAACCACAACGATAGTTTGTCAAGTTGGTGCTGTTTTAATCTTCGCAAGGACCGGGCGTAGCCACACTCAGTTCAACTAAAGTTGGAGAAACTGACACCCGCCAGCCACCTGTGTGCAAAGCACGTCGGTAGAACCAGTCTCGCGTAAGCGTACGCGTAATGTCGGTCCGGGCCGCTTCATCCAACAATACCGCCGAACCAAAGTATGACATGCTGGAAAGCAGTATGACTTATATCGCCCACAACTCACTTGTGTTCTACTCATGCACATAAGATCAATTCATAAAACCAGGCTCGGATGCCACTGTTGGGGAACGTAGTAATTTCAAAAAAATTCCTACGCACACGCAAGATCAGGGTGATGCATAGCAACGAGAGGGGAGAGTGTTGTCCACGTACCCTCGTAGACCGAAAGTGGAAGTGTTAGCACAGCGCGGTTGATGTTGTCGTACATTTTCACGATCTGATCGATCAAGTACCGAACGCACGGCACCTCCGAGTTCAGCGCACGTTCAGACTGATGACGTCCCTCTAACTCCGATCCAGCCGAGTGTTGAGGCAGAGTTTCGTCAGCACGACGGCGTGGTGATGATGATGATGTTCTACCCACGCAGGGCTTCGCCTAAGCACCGCTATAGTATTACCGAGGTGGACTATGGTGGAGGGGGGCACCACACACGGCTAAAAGATCAAATGATCAATTGTTGTGTCTATGGGGTGCCCCCTACCCCTGTATATAAAGGAGCAAGGGGAGGAGGCGGCCGGCCAGGGAGAGGCGCGCCAAGGGGGAGTCCTACTCCCACTAGGAGTAGGACTCCTCCTATTCCTAGTAGGAGTAGGAGAGGGGGAAGGAAAGGGAGATGAGGAGAAGGAAAGAGGGGGCCGATCCCCTTGTCCTAAACCAATTCGGTTTGGGCCTGGGGGGGGAGCGCCCCACACTCCCCTTACTGCCCTCTATTTCCACTAAGGCCCATGTAGGCCCATTAAGCCCCCGGGGAGGTTCCGATAACCCCCGATACTCCGGTAAAATCCCGGTTTCACCCGGAACACTTCCGGTATCCAAATATAGGCTTCCAATATATCAATCTTTATGTCTTGACCATTTCGAGACTCCTCGTCATGTCCGTGATCACATCCGGGACTCCAAACAACCTTCGGTACATCAAAACTCATAATATAACCGTCATTGAAACTTTAAGCGTGCGGACCCTACGGGTTCGAGAACTATGTAGACATGACTGAGACATGTCTCCAGTCAATAACCAATAGCAGAACCTGGATGCTCATATTGGCTCCCACATATTCTACAAAGATCTTTATCGGTCAAACCGCATAACAACATACGTTATTCCCTTTGTCATCGGTATACTTGCCCGAGATTCGATCGTCAGTATCTCAATACCTAGTTCAATCTCATTACCAGCAAGTCTCTTTACTCGTTCTGTAATACATCATCCCGCAACTAACTCATTCATTGCAATGCTTGCAAGGCTTATAGTGATGTGTATTACCGAGTGGGCCCAGAGATACCTCTCCGACAATTGGAGTGACAAATCCTAATCTCGAAATACGCGAACCCAACAAGTACCTTCGAAGACACATGTAGAGCACCTTTATAATCACCCAGTTACATTGTGAAGTTTGGTAGCACACAAAGTGTTCCTCCGCTAAACGGGAGTTGCATAACCTCATAGTCATAGGAACATGTATAAGTCATGAAGAAAGCAATAGCAACAAACTAAACGATCAAGTGCTATGCTAACGAAATGGGTAAAGTCAATCACATCATTCTCCTAATGATGTGATCCCGTTAATCAAATAACAACTCATGTCAATGGCTAGGAAACATAATCATCTTTGATCAACGAGCTAGTCAATTAGAGGCATACTAGTGACACTCTGTTTGTCTATGTATTCACACAAGTATTAAGTTTCCGGTTAATACAATTCTAGCATGAATAATAAACATTTATCATGATATAAGGAAATAAATAATAACTTTATTATTGCCTCTAGGGCATATTTCCATCAACTGCCACACGAGCGTCCGGGCTGCGCTTGGCTCTTTGCCTCTTCGGGAAGTCGAAGAATGGCCCTGTTTGGATAGTCTAACTCAGTTAGAGGTTAGAGTTAGATTCTAACCCAGAAATAACCCTGAACTAACTCTAACCAAAAAGATGATTGGATAGCAGGGTTAGAAGGAGCACGGATATGGCGAGGCGCCTTCACGGGCGATGCGAGAGGGAGGGAGGGAGAGGACAAGAAGCTTCGAGGAAGTGAGGAGGGATCTGCCTCGGGAAGAGCGAGAGAAAAAGGTGTTTTTTAGTGGTCCTGAGAAGAATTAACCCAAATAAGCACCTCTTGGGTGGGACAGATTTTTTAGATGAGTTAAATGCATCTAACCCAAACTAACCCTCCTGTTTGGATATTTTTGGGTTAGTTGAGTCCAAACTAACCCAAACTAACTCTGACCCGTGGATTCAAACAGGGCCAATGATGGAGTACTACTGTAGTGGAGGAGTACTATAGTATGCTTCTGGCCAACTGACATCGAGTGAACTGCTGCATGTCCACCATGTACGGGAGGGATAGCGTGTAGCGAACGAAAGCTTCTCCTAGTCCTGCCAGCCACCACGCTCGTGGGCGAGGGAGGGGCGTAGCTTCATTGACTTACTGCTCCTGCCTTTGCGTCCATGATAGGTGGGCCCAACAGGTTGGTGGCCCACCTGTCATGCAGCCAAAGACAGCTGTGGTTAAGGCGAGAGGGCGTTGTAGTAATCAAACTTCTCGGTCTTGTACGAGTTGACGCAACACATCAAAGCACTGCACTCGATATATTTCAATAATTTGCGTTTACTGATGCATTAATTACAATGCATGCATGCATGATGTGACTCTCCTTTTGATACTTGCATGTGTTGATTTAATGCACCTTGAAGTAGTATGAATATGTGACGGTAAAGCTTTGTAATGCCCCGGCCCTAATAAATCGAGAGATGGTTGTGCACGAGGAGGGAGAGATCATGCAGATGGAACATGACCCAACAATGGAGCTCTCTATGGTCTCGATGGACCTCATCTTGCTCCACTGCCCCTTGTGCCACCGCCCCTTGAAGCCTCCAGTGTATGAGGTTCGAATACACCTTGTCCGTTCGGCTGATCGAGCAAGGTGCAGGTTTCTTGATTGACGTGTTGTTCGATTGATTTGTGCAGTGCAAGGGAGGGCACCTGGCTTGCGCCGACTGCCACATCGAGCGCTGCGGGAACCAGCGGCAGTGCCAGAAGTGCGAGCGCGACGGTGGCTTCGACGTGCGGAACACGGCGGTGGACGCCGTCCTCTCCTCGGTGAGGGTGGAGTGCCCGCATGAAGGTTGTGGGCTCTCGTCACTTACCACAAGCTCGCCGATCACCAGAGCGTGTGTCCGCTCGCGCCCTCAAATGCCCTGTGCCCGTCTGCGGCTACGAAGGCCCGCCACCGGTGCTCTCCCACCACATCAGCACCGTGTATCCCAAGCCCGTGCACAGGATCCAGTATGGCAAGGCGCTCCAGCTGCAAGTGCCACTGTCGGAGCCACGGCTCTTGCTATTCGCGGAGGAGGACGACCGCGCGTTTTTCTTGGTCGGCGGCATGCTCGACATCGGTGTGCCTATCACCGTGTCGGTCGTCTGCATCAGAGCGGGGGCATCCCCACTGCCGCACTACGTGGCCAAGCTGTGGGCGAACGGCCCGCCGGGGGAGCCCAAAGGCAGGACCGACTCCGTCAAGGTGGAAATGGAGGTGACAAGCAGCAGGGACCTCGGCGACGTCGCCGTGCAGGAGCTGACCTTCTTCATAGTTCCACCCAAGTTGCTGGCCGGGGCTAAGCTGGTGTCCCTCCACATTCAGATTGACAAGCTCACGTCTTACATGATTCTAAAGTGCCTTTTGTTTATCTTAGTAATATGCTAATATAGGGGTTAGATCGGTCTACTTTAGCTTAAGAGATGGTGGGTTTTGGTGGCGATGCAGCAATTACCTCGACATCAGATCAGCAGTGAAAGTAATTTCGAATAGTCGAATGGATATTTTGTGTCTGTTGGATATGAAGATCCTTTTTAGAAGTAACAGCTTATATGCTTTTCTTCTGAAACGGAACATAATTCTTGTTGACATGCACTAATATTTTCGAAACGGACATCGGGCTGTAGCTAGAAGGGCGGTCGGGACACGACATTGGCCCATACCGCGGTGACCCCCGATTAGGACGGACTGACTGTGGATTTTCTCCCACGCCGATGTCGACTGCGTCTATGCACAACATTGTTCCCTTCCCCTAGCTGCGGGATTAGGCCAGATATGTGACCAGCGGTGTGGCCACCGTCGTTCTATGCTTGTGAAGAGAGCAACCCAAGCAAGCAGGCTTGTAGCTTAGGCTCCTGCTAGTGTATATATAGTGGTTTTCTTTTTCTCTCCATATCAACCATTTTATATTGCGTACGTGTCATTGAAGAGTGAAATGATGGTTGCTTCTTCCGACTAACTTACTGTGTGATTTGACTGCTCCTTTAGTGGCCCCTACACGTACTCCCCCTACGTGTATGCAACGGTCACACGTACACATGGACACAAAAACGCGCACGACGCCCTAATGCATGCATGTCCGAGCACACGACGAAACACACATGGTCATGCTCAAGTGCTCAACCTACACGTGCATGCACACACATACCCAGCCAGGGTGAGCTAGTGACCGTATAAACACCGGAAAATGTATATATTGAGTGCAATGAGCGTATTATGAAGTCCACTCACCGTATTTTTACAAATATTCAGTGACAGACAGTGTATTTATCTTGTTTGAAATTAAGCCATATTAAGCGGAGAGGAGTCGGTATGGACTACCATTACTTTTCTATGTCCCGTCAACTTGCCGAACGAGGAGAAGCTTGCAGGACGGGATAAGCTTGTGAGCGGTGGCTCGCAGGACAAGGAGAAACTTTTGACTAATGCAAGCTGTCCTTCGCTCAGGCGGTGGACGTGCAACAGTTAATTCGGTGTCAGATTGCCAGAAGCATACACTATACTAGTAGTACTGTTATTATTGCACTTCCCGAAGAGGCGAACAGCCAAGCGCAAAGTTTACTAGTACTAGTACTACTACTATAGTCTATAGAGGTAGTACTAGGAACCGGATGGAGGAGCGTCTGCAGTCTTATTATATTTTTAAAATGTGATAAAGCAATCTTCAACACATTTGGTTCTCTTCGAGGGTTTTCGCATGTGATAATGGAAGTTGATTGCATGGAACACTCGCCACAATTCTCGCTTAATTCTGGCTCATATCCTGTTACAAATAGGGCGCTCGGTAATATTTCCTCTTTTTTTTGTTATTCAGCATGTAAACAGGTCAGCAAACCTTGCGGCGCATCTTTGTGCGAACCGTGCTTGCTGCACTTTGAATGTGGCCGAGAGCTGGCTTGATGAAACACCACGCTTCCTACTTTTTTTGCGGGGTACCTCACTTCCTAGTGACCAGTCTCTTGGCTGATCGTCCTAAGAATGCTTATATATGAATAAAGCTCTCTCATTTACCCGCAAAAAAGATTAAGCCATATTAACCGGAAAGGAGGAAGTATGGACTAGCACTACTTATTGGTGTGTCCCGTCAACTCGTAGAACGAGGAGAAGCTTGTAGGACAAGGTGAAGCTCGCTTACGCCTTTTGACTAATGCAACGTACCTTCGCCTAGGCGGTGGACATGCATCAGTTCATTCGGTGTCAGATTGCCAGAGGCATACACTATAGTACCGAACATGCCGAGTACCATCATTGTTCGACCTCACGAAGAGGCGAAGAGCCAAGCGCAAGGTTTAGTAGTACGAGTAGTACTACTACTAGAACCGCATGGTGGAGCCTCTGTACTCTTATTTTTCTGATAAAGTACACATTTATTCCGGAGAAGGGCGGAAAACGGCAGCCCAATATGTAATGATGATACCGATCAACCATGCTCGAATATATCTTGGCCTCCGTGCAAGCCCGTCTGTGTGTCCTCGCTCCTCGTCTCTCTCAAGGAATGGCGGTTTGCCCATTTTGCCGTCAATTGAGATCGGTTTGCTCACACTCCGGTCCCACATGTCAGTGATATGCCAAGAGGAGGTGCGTTGACCGACTGGCCATACACGTACTTGGTTTTGCACCTTCATACTACTCCTCCCTCCGTCACAGTTTACAGGACGCGCTTCATTATGATGCATTTCTCTAAATGCATTTCCACCACCAGAGAGACTTTAGATGCGTTTGGTTTAATGCTCAATTAATTAGGGCATGGTAACCGCAATTTTCTCTTGATGTAGTACTGCAGAGTGGAGTACGTGCATGCATGTGTGTACCCGGGGTGGAAGCACTGCATGCATGTGTGTACGCATTATTTCCTCTAGTAATAGACGACGTGCTATAACTACCAATGCTATTTTTCAGGCTGATCGCTAGTCGCCTTGGTCCTAGAGATTTTCTCTTTTTCTAAAGCGCGCTCTATAAACAGTGACGGATGGAGTAGTATGAGCGGATTCGAAGAAGAGCGTATTGATGGTTGCTTCTTCCGAGAAACTTACAGTGGGAAAGGTGGGGCTTATGATTTGACTGCTCATCACTCACTATTAATGCGGCGCAACGACCGATCTGAGTCTCCCATGCGGCTGTGCACTACCCCTCGGTTCTTAAATATACTTCGGAGTATTTGTATTTCTAGAGATTTCAACGAGTGACTACTCAAATATTTGTCTTTTTAGAGATTCAAATGGACTCCTACATACAGAAGTATATAGACATATTTTAGAGTGTAGATTCACTCATTTTGCTCCGTATGTAGTCACTTGTTGAAATCTCTAGAAAGACAAATATTTAGGAATGGAGGGAGTACACATACGAAGAAAAATGAGTGAATCTACACTCTAAAATATGCCCATTTGAAATTTGTAAAAAGATAAATATTGTTGATGACAGTTGCGACGACAAAGAAGAAGCATATTCCTTGTCCTAAGGGAAGATAACAACATATTTGTGTTTGTCTAAAACGGTGTGAGGACGAGATTGCAATATGGAAAGTACGCTGGACGAGCTACGTTTTGTGCAAAGAACTATGGAAGATCCACATGCAGCAACGTGGGAAGACGAGCAGTGGAGCAAGGCCGAAAGGGATAACTGGAGGTCGTCGGGATGTAACTAGGTGAGAGGCGACGGGCGGAATCTGCCCATACCGCGACAGCGAGCAGGTGGTATAGGCCCTACCGCACCGGACCTTGGTCACAAAGAACGGCGTGTACCGCAGATCGGGACGTGATGCCTCGGCGCCGTCGAACGGATAAATGATGCACGTCCTCCCTTTCCGACGGCAGACGGGATGCGGTCGGATCAGTGACCAACGGTGAGAGAGAGAGAGAGAGGCCACCACAGCCTTGTGTGAGATACTCTGAACAGAGACAAACCAGGTAGGGAGGCTCCATTGTATATAGTGCAGCGGACTACCATTTTCTGCATAAAAATCCTTTTATATTCTGTGTACGTGCTATTGAGCCATATAACTTTATTTAAAAATAACGCGCCAACGCATCAAGTCGAACTTTGTTTCATGCACGTGTGGTACATGACCTCCCTAGGTAAACAACCGCTACATGCATTCAAATTAGCACATGGGCTTCCATTTCGTACAGAAATGAGCTCCACCATGTACCCACGCGGGTGTGGCTGGGCACGAAGCGTGAGTACGTGTGCACGATGCACCTATTCTCTTCTTGTATACGTACACCACCTACGTGGGGTTGTGTGAGAAAGATACAAACGTAGAGAGATATAGTGTGTGGGTTCGTGAGAGTTTTTTTAGGGGATGGGGCGGTCAATCAAAAAATGTAACATATGCAATATGTGTGAAATAGAGTCCTAGATATATCATATATATAGATGGGGTGATCCACGAGAAGAGAGTGGAGGTATCATCGACTTGAGGTGTCCATAGAATCGAAGAGAGGGATGATGTGTGTGTGTGTGTGCGCGCGCGCGCGGTCGATAGAGAGTGCCATCGAATTTGTGTGTGCCCACATCAAAGATATAGAGTGGCTGGCCTACTAGAACGAGAGATGGGACATTTGCGGTTTGTCTCTGTGGCAGGGATACCTACCTACAACGCTCGACTATAGGTGTGTGGTGGGGGGGAGGGAGGCCTAATTAACTATAGAGGTACAATGGCCGGTATATGTGTGGAGGAGGAGAGAGGTCTACCTCATGTATTAAGGGAGATCGATCTACCTCATGTATTAAGGGAGATCGATCGACATCCATGCATATGTGTAGGAGAGTAATAAGGTTGGGAGAGAGACCGAGCTAGAGTGTTGGAGGGGGTGGTACTAGAGTTGTTTCTAACAAATGGTGGGATAGGCTTGCTAGACAACTAGAGGGCACGCCTGCAATATCAATAAGAGAGGGGATGGCTGCCTGTCTATGCACGTGCGTGTGAGAGACGGGTCAGGAGGCATGCACGAATGATGAGGGGGAAAATATATGGTTGTGGTAAGCAGACATAACTACATAGGAAGATCAATCGTCCTTTCTCAGAGAAAGGAGAGACATAACTTATGAGGTACGTCGATTGATGGGGGGGATAGTTAAAGTCGACCTAGGTATATGTTGGGAGATCGATCGGTATACATGCATGCATGTGTGTGTTAGAAGCAAATGAGGCAAGGGGATAAGGATAGATAGAGAGAGATGCATCTAGGAGGTGGTGCGAGAGTCATACTATATCGAGGGGGAAGGAGTGTGCGAGTACGAGATCGATGAAATGAGTGGTGGGAGTGAGGCATGGACGGTGATAAGAGAAGAGGGGAAGCTTGTGTTTGTGCTAGGCACACCTGGATAGAGAGGCATATCGATCGATGTGTGCCGTAAAGAAGGAGCTGGGGGGGCTACACACACCGTGGGTGAACGACCTAAAGTGAAAAGATGAATTTGTGCGATGGAGCTAGAGAATGCGGAGGGAGGGTGAGAGGGATGCGGGCTTCTTCATGCACAAGAGAAAGTTAGCGCTAGCTAGCTACAAAGATAAGAGGATTGTGTGGGTGTAAAAGATGAATAGAGATCATACTTCATTATGAAAAGCGAATTCGGATATTTGAAGAATTTATCATAGTCTTCTAAACCGGCGCATGTGTGAATATATAAACGGTGATACACATGGTGTGGTTATGAACATGTTATACTACATATAATATATTTTATCTCTACTCTTATAAATAACGGAGTTGTTGATGATGGTGCCATCCTGCAATATAGGCCGTCCGATTTATATCTGACGGATGGGAAGGAAACTATGGCAGTTTTGAAAAAATATACCCACACCCCTCTCCATATTTGCAAATTTGGCCTCCCCTTGATCATGTTGATGTTCTGTGGAACACATCGGAATCTTGCTAGTACTACATATAACATATAGAACATTGATCATAATTTGGGCTAATGTGTGGCTTTTGCAGCTCAGGTCTAAATACTTGTCATAATGTAGGGAGAGGGGAACTATACTATGTGTGATAAACATGGTGTACACGTATGTAACATGGTTTAGATTGTGAATATATAGTTAGTACATCAAATGTACTATTATTTGGAATCAACATCAAGTGTATTCAAAAAATAGAATTCAACTTCATGTAGTACACATAGTTCATATCTATTTCTATAGTAATCATGTGGTGTGTTATTAAGGTAATACACGAATGATGTTTGAAGTTGGCAACAATCATGATTGTAGATTCTTATTGAAATAGAGAAACGAATTCAAATTTAGTTTGAATTGCAGCGGTAGTCTAGACATTTGGAATGCACTAAAATGTTGGTATGAGTAGGTTACATGCATTATACAGCAAGCGAAAAAATGTAATTGGACATAACATGGATTCATACTACCGAATAGTATTTAATTGCACTAAATTATTGGTATGAGTAGCTTTAAATAACATTTTTTATAGTAAAACAGGGCAAGACTCTCTCTTTGTGTGGTGTGAATAGTTTTATTTTTTTCATTTTGTTTTTGGCTAAGGGAAGTGCGAATTGGTTTGGTACGTACAAGTACAATATTACACGTTAGGCTTGTCCCTAAAATTCAACCCGCGCCTTGTTATATCCCAAAAATTCAGATATCGTGCTCCCAAAACTGGCGCCTTCACAACCCGCGCCTTGCTATCCCGAAATTACAGCGCACGCGAAAACTCCCTCCAACTGCCAAATCCCGACACGTGAAATCCCCCTTGTAACCCTGAGCCGAAAGGGCCGCTAGTTCAAATTGGTGGGGGGTACTTTTGTAACACACCCTACATTTTGGACAAGTGCGTCCCTAAGTCATGGTTCACCCCCTCCCATCGCCTCCTTTTCGCCATTCGAAATCCCAGGCCGCCATAACCTCTCCGCTCTTGCCGTGAAACCACACCCTCCTCCGTCCGTCACCTCACCCCTGCCCAGCCGAAGCCTCTTCCCCGACGACGTCGTCCACTGCAACAGCTTGGCATCCCTCATCCACCTCCCCGGATGAGGATCCATCATCCATCTCGTCGTCCCCCCGGTTCAGCCGCCCCGTCCTCCACCTCCAAGGAGATGTTCCGACGAACGCCTCGTCTATCGCGGCTGCTTCATCCCCACAGCACTGCCTTAACATGCTCCACCGGAACCGCAGCATCCTCATTGACTCCTCAGACGAAGCCGAGGCCTACTCGGCACCACCAAAGAGGTTGTACACTCATCACATCACACCTTCTCCTTAGCTCGACCTTCCATCACTGACGTTGCTCCATCCCGCACCCCCATGGAGCGACTACCTTGAAGCCGGTGCCATGGGCGACATCTCCATGGCGGCTCTCCCCTAGTGCGAGGCTCCTTCGGCAGCGGCGGCCATACCAGCCGGATCTGCTGCTGCTCCGGCTCTCGGTCCGACCCGCTGCTGCTATAGCTGCTCTGGCTCTCGCTCGATCGCTCGCTCGCCCAGCTGCTACTACTCCAGCTCTTGCTCGATCGCTTGCTCGCCCAGTTGTTGCTGCTCCGGCTCTCGGTCGCTCGCTCGCTCACGCTACTACTGTTGTTGCTGCTGCTCCGGCTCTCGCTCGATCGCCCAGCTGCTGCTGCTCCGGCTCTCGCTCGCTCGCGCTGCTGCTGCTGCTCTTCCCCTCCCTCGTGCTACTGCTCTGCTCTAAATTAGCTACACTTTCAGTCGAGTGAATTGACTTTTGGGTCAGTCGATTTTCAAGGGGTGGGGGGCTCGCCGGAGTTAAGGAAGAACCACCTGCAGCGGGGACGGGGGCTCGCCAGAGAGGTACCCAACTATCTATATCAGGGTTTAGGGTGGGGGCGGGGGGCCTATAGGGCTAGCCGGGCCGCCGGCGGGCCGACGGTGGGGAGTTGTTTCGAGGCGGCGAGGCGACGCTGGGGCCGGCGGTTCGGCCGGTGTTGGGTGGCGGCTTAGGGGCTGCAGGTTGAAGATGAACAGCAGGCCCTCCCTAAACTACACGTCAAGTGCCTCTCTGCTACCATTGCATTCAGTTTCGACAGTAACATTCATATTCCACAGTAAATTTCAGTTTCGACAGTTAAGTTCAGAGTCAACGGTTTTTACCTCATCTGTTGTAGTCAGGTGGTTTTTGGTGATGTAAATTTTACATCTATTTTACATCATCTATTGGAGATGCTATTAGAATCCCACTTGAGATTGACGATGTCTATCTTTTGTTGCTTTAGCCTTGATGTCTTACGGCTCACCGGGGCTGCTCCAACGACAGAACGATCCATCACAATAGAGCAGTGCCCTGAACGCCGTCTACAGATTCCTCAGATCTTCCTCCACACCTCCTACATCCACCTCTTCCTCAACTACTTCATCGACCAACCCAATGATGCTGAGGTCGACACGGCCACGGCAAAGAGGTTGTACACTTGTTGCATCACTTATTACTATACATTCATGTCGATCCATTAGGGCTATTTTGGTTCGATGAAAAAACATAGCAATAGGGAATTTTCCAATGGCACTCTACTATTCAATTATTCATGCATTTTGTTGAAAGGAATGAAGCAAAGCATCCACCTGGACCTACTTTTCAAAATCCTATGCATGAAAACAAGACCAAGTGCATTAGTGGCAGAATAACATTCTAACTGTACACGCTTTCATATGGTTTCACTTTATTTTGGCCATGTTTCTTTGCATTCCTCTGCTCTTCCAATTCCTGTAAACCAAACACCCAAGTTGACAGAAATCCTGTGTTTACAAATGCTCTGTTTACCATGTGCACTCCTATCCTATTCCGGTGTTTTTCCTACCCCTGCGTTTTTAGAATCATGCAAGCCAAATGAGCCCTTACAAAATTACTTCAGTTACAGGTAGGTGTCGAAGGGAACTTTGTGTGGTTTGTCCTGCTCCTGCCGCGATGCCGTCCACCTCACCTGAGGTGCTCCATCGACAGAAACATCCACCAAACCAGACATCACGACTCCAGACCGTCTTTCGCTGCCTCAGATCTCCTTCCTTGCCGCCGGCACCCACCACAACGGCATCACCATCATTGACTCAGCAGATGAACCTGAGGAGTACATGGGTCCACAAGAGAGGTCGCATTCTTTTGATTCTGCTTATGTTATGCATTGCTTAAAATTACCCGCTACTTTATCATCTTGTTCACCTCTTGGACTCCAAGTTAGGTCCAAATTAATGTTCAAACTTGTGTTCTAAATTAGTTGTCGGGCACATATTGAGGAAGCAATGAATAGTATCTCTGTCTAATATCTGGTTCACCTAGGGTATGCCTATGTTGTTCATCTTGGGTGGGAAACAAATAGTAAAGCAATCATCATCTGTCTTTTTATTAAATTAAAGCAATCATTAGCTTGCTATCATTATTTTTGGATCCATCCACTGGTTGTTACCATCACTCTAAATTTCTGCATGCTCTCCTTACATAATCTCACCATATTTTTTTCGTATGCATGTCAGATATTGTATACAGTCATGCTGAGCATGTAGAGAAAAAGAGAAGAGTTTTGCACGGCAATACAATGTCATGCAGACACGCTCCATGGTGGGTTCAATGGCAAACCCTCCCCACCCTCTCCAGATTGTAATCTAGAGGAAGATATCTGTTCTGAGGCAGATTCAGACGCCGCTGACCTCTCCTATTTACCACCCAAGGTGTTTGCTCTACCTTGGCATGATGATGTTAATCATATGATGCATATGTTGCCTTGCAGTGCCTACTTTTGACATCATATATGTCATCTGCTTAGTTTAGACATGTTCTATGATGCCACCTGTTTAGTTTATATATCATATATGGGAATTGTGCAGTCTCATGTCTTTTAGCTAGCCATAATATACATGAAATGTGCAATGCCATCCTGTTTAACCAGGCATCATATATTTGAATGATATCTTGCCCATCCTTTTCTTCATTACATTTCCATTTGTCGACAATGTTTGTACATTAAACTACTCTTCCTGTGAATCAGCCATTTGGGTGGGAGATTGAAAATGTGGAGTGAAAACAAGGCCTTCAGGGCAGGCAGTGCTACCTGTCGAAGCAAATCTCTTGTTGGGTCCTAATAGCTCCTCAGAGATGGATTCAGAGATAGATGACCAGTCCTATTCCCCCACTGAGGTGTATGCTCTAACTTGGCACGGTTATACTGCTCATATCATGCATATGGTGTATTGCATTGCATAGATTAGACATCATATACACAATATACAACACCATGTTCTTAGTTCAGACATCATATATAATGCCCTCTGTTTAGCATATAAATCACATATGTGAATTAAATGATGCGATCCTGATTACTTAGATAACATGTAGGTGAATTATGTCATGCGATCATGTTTAGTTATTCATCATATCTTTGAATTATGTTATGCTATGCTATCCAGTTTAGATAGACATCATATATGTGAAATTATGTCATGCTATCTGTTTTAGTTAAACAATATACATGTCAACTATTTCATGACCTCTTTTTTCCACACTATCTATTGCATTTGTCTCTCATACAATGTCTGTACATTCAACTATGTTTCCTGTTTATCAGCCATTTGAATTGGAGTGGGTGATGCCAACATCTAGCGGACTAAAAACATGGTCTTCAAATAAAACAGTGCTACCTCTTGGTGGAGATAGCACCCCGGTTGTACATGCACGGGAACTAGCCCTACCACACATAACCCAAACTCTCGCAGATTGTACCCCTACTGCGATGGACAGAGAACCAGCTTCACCCAATCTAACCCCCACCCCAGCAGATAGTAACCCAGTTCCTGTTGACACAACACCATCTCCACCACAGAGCTCCAAACAAGAGCAGTTAGTAAGGCAGCACCAGTGCCCAAAGGGCCAGTACTACCACGGCGAACCCCAACTCCACTAGTTAGTACGCCTATTACTGTGGAGGAAGCACAACCAGCTAGTCGTAGTTTAGCATCTATCGCATTTGATATTGTTAAATCGTATGTGCGTATCTTCCCATCTTGGAAATATTATACTGAAGATGAAGGAAAATGCCAGTTGCAGGTGTTTGTCCAGGAGTTATGTGTAAGTAATGTTATTGGTAATTACTTTGCTTTGTCCCTACCTCCATGATGGTTATAATACAACAAATTTTCCCATTTTTCTCTATAGAGAAGGACCGATTTGGAAACTCAGGATAATGTAACCTGTGCTAATACCTCTGCTATCTTCAAGAATGCTTGGTTGCAGTATCGGAATTACTTGAAGAAAATGTACTTCACCGGCAAAGAAACTCATCAAATCCCCTTACGTTCTCCTGAGACACATATACTGGACGATGACTGGGAACGCCTTGTTCTGTACTGGTCCCAAACCAAGAATGTGGTAAGGCCTATGAGCTCATTTTCTACTTTTAAGTACTATATTCCTGCGTCTTACTGTACTCTGTTCATGTAGAACAAGTGCCCAAACCTGAAGAACAACTGTTCTCATTTAAGATTCCATTGCTATCATAGTTCAAAAAAGCGCTAGGCGCTAATTGTGCGTTTTGCCACCGCCTTGCGCTTTACTAACCAAAGGGCATGCTTATGCGCAGTTATGCACAGAGCATAGTTATGCGCAATGCATTTCGCCAACGCCTAGAGCCTAGGCGCGCTTAAGCGCTCTCTTAGGCGCGCCTTTTTTAACTATGATTGCTATCGTGCATACTGCTTTGCTCTTGTATCACTGTATTTACTCATACAAACTTATTTTTAAATTGAAGGATCCAATCAAAACTGCAATGGCACAACAGGTATGTTCACGCATGTTTCTTTAACAGGCTTGCTCTTATCAATAGCTCTGTTGATTTCAATTTCAATTGTGTATACAGTTGACTTCTCATATCATGCACATTAATAGCATCACAACAGAGCCAATAGTGTTGTTGTACATGTAGACCTGTGGCACCCATCTGAAATCTTGTTGTGCTGTGTAGTTTCCCATGCTTTGTATTCTTTCACTGCTACTTTGTCTTGAACTGATATGATTTGAACCGTGTCTCTATTCTGATTTGGCAAGACAATGCAGTGACCATAGGACATAGATATATGTTTATTTGATGCTTTTATTATGTACTAGTACTTGGCAATAGAAGACTTGGTAGTTTAATCATGTCCACCTTACTAATGAACTGGTTCACCGAAATGAGTTTCATATACTAGTACATGCTAAACTGTTATGTGTTTGCTTGTTTCTTCTTTTAGAATGCTGACAGAATATTGGGGAAGAGTGCCTTATTAAGCAATGGTAAAGGAAGTAATGCAAATAAGGTTCAGGATAGTGACACATCCTTGTTGGTCTCCAGCAAAGCTGATAAAATAGCTAAGACTATCTCAAAGACAGTGAGACAATCCCAAAGTCCTGTCTTGGTTGAGTGTTGGAGTTACTGGCCAGTACCGCTTGCACAAGCTATTCAAACTCACTGTCTAAATCAGTTCGGTTTATTGAGTCTAAACTACAAGCTGAAAGACATCGATCAGCTGTGCTGTGACAAGAAGTGGAAGGACTGCGGAAGTCCCTAGAGCATTCAGATGCATAATTTCTGGTGCAACAGCAAGTGTTGGAGGATTTTAGCGCCAAACAGGACAAAGCTAATAAGCTTGCTAAGCTTATTGCCAGCATGGTGGATACCACATTTCTTGAGCTCTTCTAAAGTTGTTTCAGTTATGCTCTTATTTTACTACCGCGTTTATTTGCACTGGTGGCCAATTTTTACGGCCAGTGTATGTAATATGCTGCTTTGTTCCCTATATTTGCACTGGTGGCGAACTTTGAAGCCCAATGGATGTAATATGTGTAATAGCGGTAATAGGCTAGCGTTAATTGCTTGCTTATTTATTTCCTTATTGTCTTGTTTAGTTGTTTGCTTGTAGTCACTATAGTTCTTTTTCTGTGTTTTTCTAGTGGCCACAATAACCTATCTTTGGAAACTAGGCCAGAATAATCATGGCAACACACGGACTGTTGTAACCATGGGCCTCCAGCAGGCCGTATGATCCATGGGCCTTCTACGGGCCGTAGGATCCATGGGCCTTCTATACAGGCCATAGGATCCATGGGCTTTCTATGGGCCGTCCGATTCATGGGCCTTTTACGGGCCGTAGGATCCATGGGCCTTCTACGGGCTGTATCATCATTTCGCCAATCATGGGTCGTACTATTCGTGGACAATAATGGGCCGTTAATAGGCCGTATTTGATAACTCTATGAAAACAGCCCAACATGTTTTTTGACATGAAAACGGCCCAACATATTATCGGGCCACAAACGAGACGACTATAACCACGGGCTGAATTTGGCCCACAAGCAGAAAATGACAGTAACGGGCCGTAAGTAAACGAATGTGGAAATGAGCTCAAGAATAAATGGGCCCCAAGAAGGCCAAAAGATAACATGGGCTGGAAACGGCCCAACGAAATAATGGGTCGTTAATGGGTATAAAGTGATACACTATTCATTATGGCCCAGTTTCACCACATGACGTTAATTGGTATAAACTGATACATTGTTCATTACGGGCCAGTTTTACCACGGACCGTTAATGGGCTGAGAGTGATAAGGGCCTCATATGGGCCGAAAGACGTCATGGGCCATACATGGGCCAGAAGCTAAAACGGGCTGGAATTATATTGGACGGACTAGATGATGCTACTGGGCCTAATTCGGATAGGCCGTAAACGGGCCCTAGGTTAGCGGGCTGTAAATGGGCTATATGCGAACATGCCATTCACGGGCTTGCAGTGGGCCGGCCCGCCACATTTTCATACGAATGGGCTTTTGTTTGGCCGTACCACGTGTCGACGTATCATAGGCGCTTTGGTTCCAATGAGTGGATGACATCTGTCCCAACGTTGAGCCGACACGTGTTTCCTCCAGCCAATGATGATTTTACACGTGGAAAAGCCCCATTGGTCGGGGCTGTTAATGGGTTATCGGATCCAAAACCGGACCCGATAGATTAACGGTGTTCTGTTACGATGGATGCCACGTGTCGGTCACCCTTGACGAAAGCACTTCTGTGGCGCGTGATTTATCGTCATGGAAGTGGACACTCCCATGATGATAATTTTGGTAATGTCATGGAACACTTCTACGACAGCACAGGTATGACTATCTTGATTCTGTCATAAATTTGTCATGGATGTACATGCACGACAGAAAACGTGACCTACTGTGACAAACACGTATCATCACGGAAGTGTATTTTTTTTGTAGTGAGTCTTGGACTTGGGCTGCAGATTTCTGTATAGAATATCTCCCCAGGGGCGCTTGATAGCATTCTTCTCTGCATACTCAGGGATCATGAAGTTGTACTTGAACCATTCTTCGGCCCAATATCTTCGAATCCATTGGATTCGGGTCTTGCGCTGGCCATAGCTCTCCTCAAGATTTGCCTTGTACAACTCAAACAGATTTGGAGGTAAATCCTTAGCTGTGTTGCCTCTGCGCTGCCTGCCACCTTTCCTGGCAGATTTCTCAGTGGCCATTATATTCAACCTGAATGGCTTCAGAACAGTGAATGGCTTCCGTCTCCTTGTCAAACAAGAGCTGGCTTCAGGGGAGTGTATGTGTTGCTGTAAGAACTCTGCAAATGAATGAAGACTATGAGAACCAAGGGATTCTCCCACAGACATGTACATGTGATAGTATTAATGTGCGAGGGAAGGGGAAGAGGTCATATGCATTCTCAGAAGATTTTGAAGAAAAATCGGTTTGAAGACATTAACCTCATAGAGCGAAGACATTCACTTATTTGAATAGAGTCGGTTCTAGATTTGTACGAATTCGTGAATAAGTACGAGTGGGGAATCTAACTAGTTATGAAGCATAAGTGAATATACTTGGCATGATATGAGATGCAAATAAGGATGGATCCATATTTGGGAGTGAAGAAACCACTTTTGGTTGAAGTGGATGAATCTGTCGAATCTAAAAGGCAGTAAAAAGTAAGATTTAATTACCGCGGATGAACTGCTAGACGAGGTAGAGTTGGAGGCCGAGCAGTTCAATCTTCTGTGCCCTAACTTGGCGATGGAAGACACCTACAACGACGGCGGATAGGACGAGATCTGTGGCCAGCGTGAGGACGGCGCCGAAGAAGTTGCGGCAGTCAAGCGCTTCGTCTGCAGCATCATTGCGAGCTAGCGGAGGCGCTAGGGTTTGTGCGAGGTGGCGAGGTGGAAGAAGAGATAATGACCGCGGTGAGTGTGTATTTATAGGGATAGGGACATCACATCGTAATTATGCAGGTGCCCCTGGCGGTTCGCATCTGAAAGAAATGTTGCTTGCATGCAACTCATTGGGAGTTGATCCATGTTCCCATGCTCGCCTGGATTGTCGGGTGGTTGTTCCGGCTTCTCCAGTATTCAGGCAAGAGGATATGGCAATTAAAACAGATTTAAATGTTTGTCTCTATGTCTTCTGCTGACAATGACTCAGAGAAGACAATTGCCAGGTTTTAATAGAATACATATGATTTGGAAAGATAGAGTTTGAGGAAGAAGCACAAAAGGGGTTAGGGTCCGATCACATTCACTTAGATCAAGAAAAGATTCAAGCATGAAGACATAGCTATAAGTGAATGCTGTAGAGGACAGAACAACTATCTGATCACAGTGAATAGTTATGTCTTCATGCTTGAATCTTTTCTTGATCTAAGTGATTGCCGGTCTACTCAGCTAATATTAGCAGAATAACTATTCTGATAAAACTTCCACACTGCATACTCAACGCCAGGGCACTGCACTTTCAGTAGCACAGGTACTACAATACAGAGACTAGTGAACTTCGGGTCGGAAAGAACTGCATACATTGTTTTTTCGGTACCTTTTTCGCTCCACATTTTTAACCATTTATTGGAACGACGCGTGTAATATACCACTGAGAAGCTATGGATTAGGCGCAACTTTGCCATGTTGGACACTTTTCGAGATTCTTCATGGTTTAAGAGCAGTTTCGAAAATTGTGCGGCTCACGGCTCTCAGCGAGCATTTTTTCACGTTTTCTTCTAAACCGCTCGTCGGAATTAAGCAAATGATACACCGTTGGAAAGACATCGTCGAGGCGCATCTTTTTCATATCTATTATTTTCTCTAATTCGTTACGATTTAGGAACAGTTTTAAATTTACTAAATCACGGAATTATGTTTTTTATTTTAATTTTAATTTTTCGGTACGGTTTTCACTACAGTTTCTTAACTGTTTGTGGAAAAGAGCATGTGATACGCCGTTGCAAATCTACAGACAAGGCACAACTTTCATATGTAGAAATATTTTTGAGATGCCTTACGGTTTTAAGTTAATTTTGAAAATCGTGCGGCGGTCAACTAGTGGCAGCAGACGTTTTTTCGCAATTTTTTTACAGACTGCTAGTCGGAGTGATTCAAATCGTACACCATTGGAAAGATATCGATGAGACACAACTTTTTCATATAGAACACTCTCTCTAATTCCTTACGGTTTAAGAGCAGTTTTGATTTTACCGAAAAGCAGACACTCTGTTTTTCGTGAGACCAAAATCGCCGTGTGTACTGCATCGGTGAGAACAATGTACTGCTTCAAACTAAAAACGGCACTGCCACAGACAGTCAAGTGGACTTCATTATTTCTTTTCTGTCGGACGTCGCACAAGTTTTTCTTGTCAGATGAGGGAGGTGCAGGAGCCATGGCACGGCGACGGGCGGGGATCTTGTGTTGGGGAGGCCGGCCACCAGAGAGGGAGGAAGCAGTGGGAGGGAGGCCCACGCTCGCCGTTGGTGGAGGCTTCGGGTGTTGGGGCAGGCCCAAGGGAAGAAGGGGAATGGGATCCGGCGGTGGAAGCTCGATACAGCGTGAATCTCGCCAGATCCGGAGTAGTCCATGCAGAGAGAGGTTGAGGACCATGGGGAGAGGCGGCGCGACTAGCCGGGAGGGGGCGCGACCATGACGAGGACCCAGCCCGACGCCCTGCTGGAGAAGAAACGGGAGGGGGGAGCTCCTCGTCGGGACTAGATCAACGCAGTAGGGGGGGTAACTCCCCGTTGTGGCCGTTGTAGGTGAACGGTGGCGGAGAAACCTTTCGTCGGGGGGCGGATCCGGTGCTCGTTGTAGCCCACATCCATCTAGGAGGCCGAATCTGGTGGGTTCTCGCCGCGAGCCCACGGCCAGATGCGGTGCTCGGCCAGGGGAGGGGCGGAGCGGGGAGATGGTGGTTGGGGCCACGGTGGCCAGGGTGCGGGGGCTCTGCCGGTGTCGGTGCTAGGAAGAAAGTGGGGAGTTGGATTTCTAGCGGAGCGGGGGGAGGGGGGGCGGTGGTTCTGGTGGCGCACGGGGAAGAAGGTGAAGGAGCGGGGGGGTTTGTGCGCGTTTGGTTGCGGGGTTTAGGAGGGAAGAAGGAATAGGAGGGGGTCGGAGGGAGCGGTGGGCCGGGGCCGGCGAGAGAAGGAAGTAGTGGACCCATCTCTGCCATGGACGGCGGTGCACGCATGGAAGAGGGGACGGGGTGTGCGCGGCCCCGCACAGTACGGGTGTGTGAGGGACAGCCATGGCGGCTCAGGGCGGCAGCGCACGGGAGGGGATTGGGGGCTACGGTGGTGAGGTGTGCTAGCGGCACAAGGTGGAGAGCGCGGGGGTGGATGTGGTTCCAGTCGGTGCTGGGGAGCGGAGGAGTGTTAGCAAAATAAGCAGGTGTTGTTAGAATATGGTCTTAAGAGGTGTTGTTAGAATAGACCCACCCTATATATATATATATAGACACACACACACATAAACACTATTCTGATCACGGGATCAGAATAATATTCTGATCACAACCTGAATTGCGTGAGTAACGCGCCTGAATTTCCCTCTGTACGGACTCGACCTTCGGGCTATCTTTGCAACTGTGCTTCCCCCACGAATTATTCTGGTTAGTCGTGTTCTATATGATGTTAGTGTAATCTAGAAACGTTTTTAGCAACTAAATACCGGTTTTAAATAGGTATCTCGCTCGTTGGCGGATTTTGCTCTCGAGTCGTGATGAAATTGCGTTTTTTGCAATTTTACTGCCTGAGTTGTTCGACCTGAACTTCCCCTAGTGTTAGGTTGAACTTCCACCAACATTGCCCAAATGGGGCTTGCGATATACCATTGGAAAGCTATGGACACCAGTATCATGACCCAACTTAATTTTTTGTCAAAATGTAAGCGGTTTAAGAGCAGTTTTGAAAACCATTTTTTCTTCACACAGAAAACGTGAATCGTATTTTCGATAGCATTTCTAAACCTTTTATCGGAATGAGGCATATAATATGGCGTTGAAAAGCTACTGCAAAACAGCTCCTTCCACATATTGAAAGTTTTCTCTAATTCCCTATGGTTAAAGACTAATTTAGAAAAACGTAAAATTTCGCAAACCGAACAGCCGAGATCGTATTTTTCATGCCATTTCTAAACGGCTAATCCAGCTGAGGCATATGATATGGCGTTGGAAAGCTTATTAAAATGCGCTACTTTTTCATGTTGAAACTTGTTTCTAATTTTGAACGGTTTAAGAGTAATTTAGAAAACGATACAAGTCCTACCGAGTTCGTGTTTTCGAGCTAATTTTTTAACCGTGCATCCGAATGCAGCAAATGAGACGGCGCTGGAAAGCTTGAGGAAATGGAAAACGTTTTGGTATATATTGTTTCTCCCAATTCCTTATTGTTTTAAGTCAATTTTGAAAATGGCTAAAAAGGTATTTTCGCCATAATTTTCACAAACTTCATCGGAATGGGGCAAATAATATACCATTGAAAAAAGCTACGGAAAATGCGAAACTTTTTCATGTTGATGGTTTTCTCGGATTCCTAACCGTTTTCACGTAATTTAAAAAATGGTGAGATCATTCATTCTGTCTTTATCGCGAAACAGATTCTTCAAAAATGCACCGCGTGAACAACCTGAACTTCTTGACGTGTGTACTTGAACTTCACTATGTTTTTCACGTGCTTTATTTGCTCGCAGCTCTCCATCCACTCACCGGAATTGAGAAAGTGATATATCGATCGAAAGCTGATGTAAAACTGCAACTTTCCCGTGTTGATCATTTTTCCATACTCGCGACGGTTTTAAAAGTTTTTAATCTGAAATTCATTTAGTGTAGTAGTTGAACTTCCTGCTGTTTTCACGTTGAACTTCACTCTATTTTTGACGTGCTGTTTTTGCCCGTAACTCCCAAACTACTTACCGGAATTTAGCAAATGATATACCGACGGAAGTTGTTGAAAACACACAACTTTTTTGTGTTGATCATTTTTCCATATTCGCGAGGGTTCAAAATATTTTTTTTGAATGCATAAAAATGTGCTTTTAACGTTATAGATAACACTTTTAAACCATTGATCGGAATGTAGCATATAATATACCGTTGGAAAGTTATGAATAGGAGCAACTTTTTCATGTAGACAGATAATATAAATTCGTTGTCATTTGAGATCAGTTTTAAAAATGGCAAAAACAATGTTGTTTTTGCATGTTTTTTTACATGTAATTGAAGGTCGCACGTCTCGTACTAGAGATCTTGACCTTCACCCGGAGAAGCACGTGAACTTCTTGCCACAAACCATTTAAGCTTTTAGTTTTCTATTCTTATATTTCTTATCTGAAATGTGTTTTGTGTAGTATTTGAACTTCCCACTGTTTTCACCTTGAACTTCTGTCATGTATTTTTAAGAAACTTTATAGAACCATTTTTTGTTCAAATGTTCGAACTACTCTCTCTTAAAGAATTGAACTTCTTGGCTTTTACTCTTTTAGGCACGGGATAAATATGTGTTTGTATAAAGTTTGAATTGCTTTGCTAATTTAATTTTAACTTCTTTGATTTTACTCTGTGGAGAACAAATTTGAGTTATTTTATAAACTTTGACCTTCTCTCCATTATTTAATTTGAACTTCTTTAGTTTTATTCTTAGGACAAATTTGATTCTTTTAATCCGTTTTTATAACAAAAAATGGACTTCTTTGGTTTTTTAATTCGGCCTTCTTTGATTTTGGACTCTTTTTTAATTCGACCTTCTCTCCCGAGCCACATTTTTATAGTATACAAACTTTCTCATCAGACACACCTTGAACTTTCCAAATTTTGAAAGCGTATGAAATCATCAGACGTGTTTTTTCGTTGATATGTTCACTATCATGTACTGGAAGAGAGATAAAAAAACCAACAATCTCACAACAATTAACATGTTTAAGAAAGAAATGAAGGCATTTTTCAGTGGGACAACACGAAAACAGGGTTTTCAGACCCATTTTTCTCCAAGGCGCATAGAACCAATGCGTTTTTTCACAACACAACAATGTGGCTTAAGGAATGTAACATCCCAAAATTCTAAATTTTGGAATGTTATAATAAATAGATAGATTGATTGTTTGTTTGATTGTTGTGTGATTGATTGAGTGAAATTCGAAACTTTTTGAAAGTTAAATGAGAGGGAATAAAAGGACTTTCCCAAACTTTCACTTTTGCATTTATGATCTCCATGAATTCAAATTCTTTTCACCATAAAATTCTGCAGAGAAGATGACATGACTTATTCCATTTATTTAAATGAAACGGGGTTTTGAAAAGATTTGAATTTTATTTGGAAATATTTCAAATTCAGAAACTTTATGCAACTCAATGATTTTCACGAGAGAAGATAAAATGACTTCTTCAAATTATGAAATATGAGTTGGGAGTTTAGAAGGATCAAATTTAAAATCCTTTTGAAATTATTTTCAATTTGGAGTTATTTGGGTTTTATTCAAATTATTTTTCTCCAAAAATAAAATACATGGAAAATAGGGTAACATGATTCCCTACATCAAAAAATTGGAGATAAATAAATTTGAAATCATTTAGTTTTGTTAAATGATTTTATTTGGATTTTAGTAGGGCACGAGCACTCTTTGAATTATCTAAATTTGTGTGAATTTTATTTAATGCTAGGAAATTGTTCACGTTGTAGACAATCTTTTTCTGAAAATTTTGATATACTATATGCCTATATAATATATTTGTTTTATTCTATTTTTTTTGTTGTCTGTGAAAAATGTTTTTTTGAACAAAAAAGTCTTCTCCCCGACTGGGCCGGCCCAGCTCCTGCCAGGCCAAGGCCCAGCCCAGCGCGCTGCCCCTCTTCTTCCTCGAGTGGAAGTCCCGCTCGGGCACGCCGTCCGCCGCCGCCGTGGCCGACCCGGCCACCCCCGCGCCGCCTTGCCCCCTCCTCCACGCAACCCCTCGCCCCCCTCTATATAAGCTCACGCCGCCGCCGCCTTTTCCTCTCCGCTGCACCCCACCGCCGCCCTTGCGCCGCATCCCACCGCCGCCAGCGAGATCCACCGCCACCGCCCCGCTCCGTCCCGTCACCGTTGACCACCGCCGACGCCGCCATCCTCCTCGCCTCGCCGCGACGCCCCTCCCCGACCCCTTCGCCGCCCTCCTGGACGACCGGAGCCGCCTCCCCGGTCGGACCAGAGCCTCCGCCACCGTCCTATCTCGCCGGAAACCGCCGCCGTCGTCGAAACCTTCCAAACTAGTATAAAACCGCCGGTCTGATCCGGTTTTTCTTTTAACCTCAGTTTTTTTAAAACCCTAGACTAGGTTTGTTTTTTTGGTTTTATTAAACAGCGAACGTCCACCGTTTAGATCTTATAAACGAATGTTCATTATTTAGTCTTTTCCTTTTCTGTTAGTTTTAGTCACGGACCTATCCATAATTAGTTTCTTTACCGTTTAGCCCCTGCTTTTCAAACCTTCGTAACTTTTCACTCGTTTGTCCAAATCGAACAAAACCAACGCCCACTTCTAAGTTACGATCTCCTCTATCCAGTAATCCAACCCAAACATGTTTTTGAAATATTAAAATTTGAATTAGATCAGATTTAGATTCAAACTTCGTTTGATCATAACTTGAGTTCCGTAGCTCCGTTTGAGTTGATTCTTTTTGCAAATCGAAGCTCTTGACCTACACTTTCTGATAAGGCCAAATTCACATAATTTTGGTACTGTTAGAAATTGTTTTATGTTGCAAGAGTTATTTGCTTGGTTTTGAAGTTTTCTGAATCGTCTTCTTCGTTCTTGCTGATCTTTTGAGTGATGGCTTATGTGTGGTTACTATTGCTTGCTTACGATAGATTAACCGGAGTGTGACGAGTAGAACTATCAAGAGTTATGAGTGCGAATCATCTTCATCAACATTGCAGGCAAGTTCACACTTTGATCATACTTTCCATTACCCAGTTTTATGCATTAGTTTCAACCCTCAAACATTGCATGATTAGGATCTAATTAAAATGTGGGTTTTAGGAAGTAGATGAGGTAGTACCTATTACTTGTTTTATTATCAAACCCTTGGGAGTTACTATTACGTTGCTTATATTTCTATGCTATCACTACAGGAATCAGTTACTTTGCCATCTGCCACGGCGGACGGCAAAGGCATGGATGGCGGACGGCAGAAGGGGACGGCAAAGTAGGGGACGGCAAAGAGCTACGTTGCCGTCTGCTTCTGGCGGCTGACGGCAAAGGGGCCTTTGCCATCAGCAGCGGACGGCAAAGAATGCAGATGGCAATAAATGCGCTGTTACTCCGTTAGGTGGTTAACGGCGGGCCTTTGCCGTCCGCCGCGGATGGCAAAGGGCATGACTTCTTTGCTATCCGCTGGCAGATGGCGAAGAGCCTATATTGCCCCATTTAATTCTGTTTTTTCTTATATCAATTCGTTTTCACATAAAATCTCTCTCTCTCTCTCTCTCTTTCTCACACACACACACACATGTATCACCAATATAACATATCCAACACATATTACCAATAGTCATGAACACATATATATCCAACACATATTACCAATAGTAGCAAGTTTCATCCATACATATACATAGTTCCATCAATATTACACAGTTTCATCCATAGGTAGCAAGTTTCACAAAGTCAAAACTATCTTATTATTAAGATCTTCTCTGGATCTTCTTCTTTTCTTCCAACCTGCATAACAAAAACACTAAGAAAGAGAGAATGAGTTAGGAGTAGAAATGTAGCATTTCACTTGGTGAAATGCAATGTTGTAGGAGCCAGCACTTCAGATCAAGACAATCTTAAATTAGTGTAAAGTTATGACAGATCCATGCATGTGTACATAAAGCAATTAACCATAGTTGTACGTCCTAGATACTCTAGCAAATACTCCTGCTCTATTGCAATACAGAAGAACATTGTGCTGCTGTAGTAAGTAGAGGAGTAGGAACAACATGCTGCCTGTAGGAAACTGATCCAAGGACGCACCTGGTGGCCGATGGGCTTGGCTGGCGCTACTCCGGCGAGGGGCGTCACTCTGGCAAGGAGGAAGCCCGTGCAGCGAGTAGGAGGCCCGTGCGGCGAGGAGGATGCTACTCCCAAGACTCCCATGCATGTCGTCGTCAAGATTTACCTAAAACATATAAGCAACAAGGATGAGTACAAAGACTCAGCAAGTTCATAAAGGAATAATAAACAGTACTCATATCAATATACCAAGACTCGGTTAACACCATACACTCATTAGTGTTCAACACATATAATGGTGCCCTACATGCCTACATGCTCATCTCATTTCATTGCGTATACCGGTATAGCTTGAGTGGACGCCCGTCGACATCCACTCACTCCAATATGTGGAGGTTGCCTCCAAAGTAGGTCGCAACCCAACAATGAAGGTCTCAATGTTCCCACCAAGGTAGTGCACGCCTTCATTCACTATCATCATGAGTGCAAGTATGCAAATGCAAGCATAGTACTTGAATCAACATATCATGGTCATCGTCATCGCCATCATAATAAACATCATTGACATGGAAGATATCATAAATAAAAATGGAATGTAGAGATTATGCAAGTCATTATCCCGTTGTGAACTTGCCTCAACCGCGGGGCACAAATTGTGAGGCAAACGGTTCCGAACTCGAAGTACCCACACTTGTCATCAAGCATATATCTCAGTCACAGCAAAGCATGGTCTCAACACATAAGAATATATAATTTAGTGGCGCTCCTACGCACAAGACCCCAGCTCATACGTACGTTATCACATTATAAGTCCTCATATCATCAACGATGACAAAATCTTAGAGTATAAGTCTAGTTACAATCACCAAGTCAAACGTAAAATTCTGTCCAACATAGTACAGTCATCTTAATAATTCCATAGGATTTAGTGTATAACATGAAATCTAACAAATAATATATGTTTAAGCATCTGCAGAATATCCTCTACAATTTTTGTGTTGTGACTTTAATTTAATTAAACCTCTAGCATGGCCTAAACTGCCATACAACAAATTCTGCACCCCAGGAACATAAATTTCGGGACAGAAAACTAAAATGATGGCTGCTCTCAAACCGTACATCCAAACGAAGCAAATAAGTACTCTACGGAAACCTTGGGACTTTATCTAAAACTTATGTAAAGGGGCCAACTCTAAATTCTAAGCATAGCTAACTCATTTTTTAGATAGAAGCTTGCTGTCCAGAACTGTCAGGCACTGCAGTTTTTAACTGAACCAAGTTTAGTGATGTACAGCAAGGGAAAACCAGTGTACAAGAGCATTTCTAATCCTCACGTGTAAGATAAAACAGAATTATAACTTGCAAACTAACTCCTCTCCCCAGGTTTAATTGCTTACACGCATATAGACATGTTCGTCAAGCTGTTGGCATACCTGAACAGGCAAACAGGCCACATCAAACAATCCAGCCAAGATGCTAACCCACCTACAGGAACTATGTTGCTCCAGCGCTAAAGATCGAACCAAGAGTGACACAAGGAGTTGGAGAAGCAACAGACCGGGGGTGGGCCGATGGCCAGCAGCATCCCGTGCTCCACCGGCAGCAGCGGCGGCCACGACGACGCAAGGAGCAGGGGAGCGGGAGCAGCCTCCACACGGCAGCGACCATGACGAGAAGCATTCATTCAACGCCAGATTCTGCATCATGTGCTACTATTGACATTCATTCAACTCAGTACAGTAGAGTAGAGATAACCCAGGGAGTTCCCATTGAGCATCTCATTGGTTGAAGTTGAACTGAACAAACATGGCAGAGAAACAAAACAAAACAAAAATACGCGAGGGTCAGGTTCTTGTTCTCACTCACCATTGGCGGTAGCAATCGATGCACTTATCGTGGATGCAGCACAGCCCTGCTGTTTAACTCCATGCAGATCCCACACTCCTCTTCTATCTCGGCGTCGACCTCAGAGACCAGCCTCGTACTACCCTCCCCCTTGCCGTCTCTCCTCCTGTACAACTCCGAGCACACCGCCCTCTGCCTCGGGTAGTCGATGCCGCTGATCCCGTGTTCCAGTTGCAGAAGGAAGGGAAATGTCATGGCTGTGGTAGACAGATAGACAATGGAAAATTTTCAGTTCACAGGTCCAAACCGCAAAGGCCTTATTCACTTTTCAGTTTCTGCAGGACATTTGTTTAGTACCGTAGAAGAATTCCTTCATGATCGCTTTCCTTTCGTGGGTGGGCATGGTTGTGGTGCCGTCCACATAAACCTGTAGAGACAATGGAAGCAGAGGCAAGATGGTAAGAACACAAGCAGAACAAGCACAGTCAGCCCAATATGTATGGCACAAATTCTGGAAGGGAACCACAGGCACGGAGACAGAAGAGAAGATAACCTTGTGCTAGATGGGGATCCTGAGGAGGCCGAGTGCGCCGGCGAGGCTGCAGTCGGCCCGCTGCAGGAGGAAGAGGAAGATGCACGCGGCGTGGCTATAGGACATGCGCATTTGCAGGCACGCCCCATCATAGTCCCGCGAGCACTCCGACGCCCTGCAGCACAGCGCCAGAGCCGAGAGGCGGTGGCTGGGCGGGAGAAGATGGGGATAGGCGGAGGCAGCGGCAGCGACGCATTGGGAGAAGATGAGGAGAGGGAGAGGCGGAGGTGCATCGGGGGAGAGGGACCTCCCGCGACCGGATCCGGACGCGAGGTAGCGTTGGGTGGCGGTGGCGACGCGGGGACGCGGGTGGGGCGCAGAGGAGCTTGGTGCTCGGCTCCCATGGCGGCGGCGGATCTCGAGGTCGGGGCGACAAGCGACGAGGCTTCCGCGGCGGGGCGGCGCGCGATGCAGCGTAGGCGGCAGCGCGAGGCGGCGGGGCTCCTGGGGTCCGGTAAGGTGGCAGCGCGCACCGGCGGGCGGAGGCGAGGTGGCGCAATGGCGCGGGGTCGAGGGAGGCGGGGTCGGGCGGCGCTCGGCTGTGGGGCGGGAGCGGAGAGAGAGGGGATAGAGATAGAGAAGGTGGGGGCAACGGTTTTCTTTTACCCGCAAAAAAAAGATAGCCCCCTCTTTGCCGTCTGCCAGCAGATGGCAAAGAATCTTTGTCGTCCGCCAGCAGACGGCAAAGAGGGGGATGGACCGTTGCAGTGTACTGGCATATGCTGACACCTCTTTGCCTTCCCTGGCAGATGGCAAAAAAATTTTGCCATCTGCCAGCAGACGGCAAAGAAATGACAGATGGCAAAGACCTTCTTTGCCGTCTGCCAGTTCTTTGCCGTCTGTTGTTTGGTAGCTGATGGCAAAGACCTTTTTTATCGTCCGCAAGCAGACGACAAAGAACTGGCAGACGGCAAAATCCCTGATTCCAGTAGTGTATGCTCGTAGAAGTGGGTTGGGTTTGAGAGTATTCATGACAGATGTGAGATTGTTAATTAATGGTTTATTTATGGTGGCAACTTTAACACACACATCTGAGTAGATTGAGGCACCTGGGTATTCCAGCGATTGTCTGTTTAGGCACCTGGGTATTCCAGCAATTGCCTGTTTTTCTTTTGGACCGCCACCCAGGCTCAAAGGGATCATGATTTTATTCATACTGGAAACTTCCGTGTGCAGCCACAAGCTATTATCGGATCTAGCATAGTTGACTAAGTCGTGCGAACTCTTACAGTGGTAGACTAGCAGATGTAGGGGATGTAGGTTGGTACGGTCTACCCGCGTAAGGTGCTAGCACTTCTGAAAGACTATGTCTCGGTCATCCGTTTCTCAAACACCATGTAGTGCGAGAAATCCAAAGGAGGAGATCGAGTCTTGTCGGGAAAAGTGCGCAAACCTCTGCAGAGTGTATAAACTAATCATGATTAGCCGTGTCCCCGGTTATGGACGTCTTAAGTATCTAGTACTTGGATTATCATGTGAATCTCATCATGTGATTTTAATTAATCTTATTGGGTTTTAATGATGATGCTTAATTGGGATTGAGAGGGTGTCTACACTCTCAATGTTTAACAACCACCATGATAGTTAAATAAAATTTATTCCTTTGTAGTAGGGAAAATTTGGCTTTTCGCAAAAACCTTATAACCATAGAGCTTTTCCACCGGCCAAATATGCATGTAGTGATAGCCATTGTTCATAATTTCTCTATGGTGTGAATTTGCCAGTGCATTCAATGTACTGACCCTTTGTGACTACAACGTCTCATGTTGCAGGATTATCTTACGACGAGTAAGTGATACGTTAGGGTTACGATTTTCTACACTCAACTTTGCCATTGGTGTTGATGGAAATCCACAACCTTGTTACTTCCGCTATTTGGTTTGAGGTAATAGTATTTTATGTTACTTTATACATGTGATTTACCTCTGTTATAAATCCTCGAGTACTATGTGTGTCAGCATACCGATCCAGGGATGGCACCACTAGTAGAAAACGGGCCATTAGTACCGGTTTGTAAGGGCCTTTAGTGCCGGTTATGGAACCGGCACTAACGTTTCGGCACTAAAGGCCCCCCTTTAGTACCGGTTCAGCACGAACCGGTGCTAAAGGGGAACCACGTGGCACGAGCCAGCTCCGGGGGCCGGGAGTCCTTTAGTACCGGTTGGTAACACCAACCGGTACTAAATGATTGTGGGTTTTTGTTTTATTTTGTATTTTTCAATTAAATTTGTGTTATCAATTTAATTTAGGATTGTTTTACGTTATAATGAGTTGTAGTCGTCATCATCATCGTCATCATCGCATATTAATAAATAAATAAACTCTAGGTAGCTAAAAATCATCGTAGTCGTCTAATTACCACTATTTAATCATCATAGTCATTACCGCGCTAGCTATCTAATCATCATCAACGATGGCTAGCTTAAAGAGGAAACGTTCACTTTGTAACAGAAGCAAAGATATCATCAAGTTCAACATAATCGTCACCAAAATCGAAGTTCAGGACACGGACATGAGACAAGTACTAATTAAGAGCATGAACTAGTAGCTACTGATCCTGCTGCTCCCTCTCAGGTAGAATAGCATAGAACATGTATAGCTCTCCTGATTCATCATACTGGAGTATGCAGATGAATTTGTCTCCTAATCTTGGGTTGCGCTTCACCTTACTGCCCCCTAGTACTTCTCTGCGATCGTTAACAATTTTGCTCCAATCTTTCACTATTAAGCATTCTTCGCTTTCAGAAATCCTGAATGCACTCATGTGCAATGTAGGAAATCTTGGTCGTAAGCTAACCATTGACATGCGACCTTTTGTCTCGATCCACTGAGGCACAACTATCATCGGAAGTCCCTGTTGAACAACATCGTATAGTAATTAATATACTAAGCAATGAAAGTTTAGCTTCAAAAATAATGTATGCAAAAGATGCACTAATTAAGGACAAATATTTAAAATTTACCATCTTTTGATTATAGATGTGACCGTAGTTCAATACGATCACCATTGGTCGCACGTTTTGAGTACTAACATTTCTAAGTTTAGGAAAAAAAATTGTCTTGACAGTATTAAGATCCTCAAGCCATGAAACATAATGACTTATCTCCTCGCAGTTTAGTTGAGCCCCGGGGCAGTAGTAGGTCCTGTCTACCAAGCGCCGGACATGTTTGCTTGAACCGAAATAAGCTGACAATACAAATTAGTTGTCAACTATTTTTGAATAAACTGTATGAAAGACATAAACATATGCATGCATGGTTGAGAAAAACTCACCAAATGATAGAACTGGAGGCGTTTGCACATCGACCCAGATGTCTATATTACCTTCAATATCATCTTCCGGACGAATATCAATGGTGATAACCATATCAGGCTCAAATGCATAAGCCTTGCATAGTGCTTGCCAAGTTTTGCATTCAAAATGGGTGTATGTGTCTCCATTATATAATTTGACGTTGAAAGTATACCCATGCTCCGTCTTCAAGTAAACTCTCTTTACCTCCATATCATCTATAGCACTAAAACCTATCTTATCCAAAACAAAAATTCTTGCATGACAGGGGATGCGCTAGTAGAATAGTGAAAATTTAAAATTATAAGTTGAAGCAAATGAAGCATAAGTTTTGCATTCAAATAATAATTGACAAAGTGACTTACTGTATCAACTTCGAATGTCTCATCCAGCTTGATGCTGAAGCGCCTACCATCAACAAGGAAATTTTGGTCGCACAGGCCGCGCTGGTCTTCACAGTGTTCGCACAAAATAAAATCTTTTTCGTCGTCAGATGACATTTCCTATGTTCATATAGGTGAAACATTAAACACCTATATCTAGCCAAATATATATTCATCTAACATTTGACATTAATATATCTAACTATATATTCAATTGACATTACTATATATTTAACTTTTCTATCTAATTCATCTAACATTCGACATTAATCTAACATTTATATAAACTCAAAATATATAAAAAATTAAATAAACAAAAAAACTCATTAACAAATAATATTTTAATTAGATCATCAAATCTCATATATCTAAATTTTCTTACTAAAATAAACTAGTTATATTAATTATTCAACTAGTTCTAATCTCATATACCTAAATTTTCTTACTAAAAATAAACTAGTTATATTAATTATTCCACTAGTTCTAATCTCATATACCTAAATTTTCTTACTAAAAATAAACTAGTTATATTAATTATTCAACTAGTTCTAATCTCTAGTTCGACAATTTTTCTATCTAGCTAGCTAATTCATCTAACATTCGACATTAATATAACATTCGATCATCTAATTAACTTTTCTAAAAAACAGAAAATAAGTAAAAAAAAATGTGTGTGTGTATGTGTGTGTATGCATGTGTGTGTATATATACGTATATGTGTGTACGTATGTGTGTATGTGTGTGTATGCGTGTGTGTGTGTGGTATATGTGTGTGTGTTTGTGTGCAGCCCCGTACGCCGCCGCCCCGTACGTACGAGCGGGGGCGCCGGCGTACGGGGCGGGGGCGCCGGTGTGTGTGTGTGTATGTATGTGTGTGTATGTGTGTGCGGGAGCGAGAGAGAGACGTATGGCCGCGGCGATGGCGACGGACGGCAGCGGCGTTCGGGGCGGCAGCGCGAGACGACGACGACGACGGGCGGCGGCGGGGACAGCGACGATGACGACGGACGACGGGCGGCGACGACGGGATCGAGCGGCGCACGCGGCGGAGGTTGGAGACGAAGTGGGGATGAAACTGAAATTTTCGTAAGAGCTATATATATAGGATGGGCCTTTAGTACCGGTTGGTGGCTCCAACCGGTACTAAAGGCCTATTTTCGCCAGGCCAAGCGGCGGGAAACGAAGGCTTTTAGTACTGGTTGGAGCCACCAACCGGTACTAAAGGGGTGTGCGCTGCCAGGCGAGGGGCGCAGAAGTTTAGTCCCACCTCGCTAGCCGAAGGGCACTCACACCTGCTTATAAGCCCCGCCGCCGCTGCTGTCTCGAGCTCCTCTCTAAAGCAGGCCTTCTGGGCCTACCTCTGCTACTCTGCCCTGTGGGGCCTATTGGGCTTGCGGGCCTGCATCCTGGCCCAACAACAGGTTGGGTTTCTAGTCGTATGCAGGCCGCTGTGGCCCGGTAGGTGGGCTTTTTTCATTTAGTTTTTTCTTTTCTGCTTTATTTATTTTGTTTTATTTATTTTTAGTTGTTTTTTTGCTGTATTTAGAGTTTCTTTGTGAATATTTTTGATAGTTTTTAGAAACTTTCAGTTAGTGCCGGTACTTTTTAAATTTGAATAGTTTAAATTTTGAATTATTTGAAATTTGTGTGAATCACTAGTTTGTGAATAACTTAACTTTAAAAATACATTTTCAGTGATTCTTTTTTCTTATGTTTAATATTAGTGTGTTTTATCATTATATTCAATTTGGTAATGCTTAAGTTATTTAAAAAATGAAATGCCTTTGTAACGGATGAGTTTTCGTCCGAAACTCTGATACTTTGAAACAGATTGTCCATTTTGTACACGAAGTGCATCCAGTTTTTGCGGTAACCCTCTCTACTTTTTTGCACATGCTATGTGGGTGAAATTATGATACCATGCCAACTTTCATCCTTTTCTGAGTTCATTTGAAATGCTTTTCAATTTCAGGGTCATTTAGCTGGAAAAAATCAGTAAATGCATGAAAGAATTTGCTTGCACATAAAATTTCTTCGCGTTTCAAATGCCAAAACACATAACTAGCTACCCTAACTATTACAGAGATTCCCTCCTGGGTGTGAAACACAAAAGAAAGTGATGATAGTTAAGCCGATCACATCCCAGATCTTTGGGTGTGAAGGCCTTGCGCTGCCACCCCAAAGTTTAGTCCCACCTCGCCCGGCGAAGGGCAGCCGCACTGGTTTATAAACTCAACCGCGACTACCTCTTCGAACTCCTCTATATAGCAGGCTTCTGGGCCGAATTAATTATGGCACGCTGCCCTGTGAGTCTGCTGGCCCTCCTGGGCCTGCATTTGCACACACTAGGTCTGGTAGACCCACAGGGCAGTGTGCCAACAAATTTGTTATATAGTTTTTTTCTGCATTACTTATTTTCTTTTATTTATTTTTGAGTAGTTTTTATATAGTTTTTTCTTTTCTGCATTATTTATTTTCTTCTATTTATTTTTGAGTAATTTTTTTGTATATTTTTTTTATTTTCTGCATTATTTATTTTTGTATAGTCCGAAACCCTGATACTCGAAAAGAGTTTGTCCAATTTGTACACGAAGTGCGTCCAGTTTTTGCCGTGACCCTCTCTACTCTTTCGCGCATGCTATGCGGTTGATATGATGATACCATGCCAAGTTTCAACATTTTCAGGATTCATTTTGTAGTGATTTTCAATTTCACGGTCATTTAGCTCTCTAAACAATTAGGTAAATGACCAAAAAACAACAAATGATGTCAGAACATGTTGGAAATTGATGATGCCGCTTTAAATGTTGCATACTGAACACAAAAGAAGTCCGGAGTTTAAATAAGTTACTAAAAATAAAAAAGAGGTGCAATGCTGGTTAATTTGCTTCAAGCCATTCGGAATAGTGTAGACTGCACTGCACATAGCTCAGTGCAATCTATGCTATTCCGCAAGGCTTGAAGCTAATCAACATGTAGGTGAGCATTGCAACTCTTCGTCATTGTCTGTGCACTCACGGCTTATAAACCGCTCATACTGCCTCTCTCTTGGCGAAGATCACAAGATAGTTTGGTTAAATTGCATTACTTGTAAGTCCAGTTAACATGGATGCTTATGATGCAAGAGCAACAGCAAAAGTGAAAATTTGGCACAAATAGGTAGTTGTGTAACTAAAATAGGTAGGAGGAGAGATAGCTCTTATGTCACAAAAAAGAAGTTGTATCAAACCTTTTATGTCGGATCTAGAACAAACCAATTGGTATCGCCATCATACAGCCCAACCGTAGCTCGTGATGCATATATATGCATATCAAATGCACGGTTGGACGTATGATGGCGAATCCGAATGAGTTGTATTCAGTCGACGAACTGGTAGATGTATGCAGTCGATGAACCGGTAGATGTATGTAGTCGATGAACTGAAAGACTTATGCAGGGAAGGCGAGAGGTGGGCTAGCTATATATAGGGTCGTCTGGCTCACAAAGTGATTGTGGTAGTTTCGATCCAACGACTCACATGAGCTAGGAAGAAACACACCCCTGATCCAACGACTCGCAAGAGCTAGAAAGAAACACACGATCCGTGTGATTCTTCCTGATTGGTGGGATGCACATTAGTACCCACTTCGGACTCCGAAACCCTGATACTCGAAAAGATTTGTCCAGTTTGTACACGAAGTGCGTCCAGTTTTTGCCGTGACCCTCTCTACTCTTTCGCGCATGCTATGCGGGTGATATGATGATACCATGCCAAGTTTCAACATTTTCAGGATTCATTTTGTAGTGATTTTCAATTTCACGGTCATTTAGCTCTCTAAACAATTAGGTAAATGACCGAAAAACAACAAATGATGTCAGAACATGTTGGAAATTGATGACGTCGCTTTAAATGCTGCATACTGAACACAAAAGAAGTCCGGAGTTTAAATAAGTTATTAAAAATAAAAAAGAGGTGCAACACATTAGTACCCACTCCGGACTCCGAAACCCTGATACTCGGAAAGAGTTTGTCCAGTTTGTACACGAAGTGCGTCCAGTTTTTGCCGTGACCCTCTCTACTCTTTCGCGCATGCTATGCGGGTGATATGATGATACCATGCCAAGTTTCAACATTTTCAGTATTCATTTTGTAGTGATTTTCAATTTCACGGTCATTTAGCTCTCTAAACAATTAGGTAAATGACCGAAAAACAACAATGATGTCAGAACATGTTGGAAATTGATGACGTCGCTTTAAATGCTGCATACTGAACACAAAAGAAGTCTGGAGTTTAAATAAGTTATTAAAAATAAAAAAGAGGTGCAATGCTGGTTAATTTGCTTCAAGCCATTCAGAATAGTGTAGACTGCACTGCACATAGCTCAGTGCAATCTATGCTATTCCGCAAGGCTTGAAGCTAATCAACATGTAGGTGAGCATTGCAACTCTTCGTCATTGTCTGCGCACTCACGGCTTATAAACCGCTTATACTACCTCTCTCTTGGTGAGGTGGGACTAAAAACAGCTTGCCATAACATCATTAGTACCGGTTCGTGGTAAGAACCGGCACTAAATGGTGATGGTGGGGCCATAGCCTGACCGCAGGCTAATGCAGCCTCTTTAGTACCGGTTCGTGGCATGAACCGGTACTAAAGGTTCGCCACGAACCGGTACTATTGATCGCCGCCACGAACCGGCACTAATGTACACATTAGTGCCGGCTCTAATTCAAACCGGCACTAATGTGCTTCACGTTTGACCCTTTTTCTACTAGTGCACTTAAGCATAGAGACTTGATCCATTCGGGTCGGGTCGCAACAAGATGGTATTAGAGCACATGTTGACTGTAGGACTTGACCCTAGAAATTGGCAAGCCCATAGGAAAGATTTTCTCTAAGACTTCATTTTCAAAAAGATCTTTTCCTCTCTTCTCTTCTGAGCTTATTCAAATATTCCCTTTAGTGAGACCATACCCTTTTCCCTTTTTGACCACACGAGGATTCGACTGATGAAACCACTCCAAGAAAGACAAGATATTGGACAACTAAGACCATTCGGAATGAAGAGGACTTTTATCGTGTATTATAATAATGGAAACTACAACGGTTGAAGACTCCGAAGATTAGGAGAATTTGAAGGCCCTGTAGAATTTTCCAGATTTGTATGACCTAGGAAGGCACCCCTTATGGAACTTGGCAGACTATGGAAGTTGTCACTACCCGAGATCAAGGTGTAACGGAGAATGACCGGAGCATGGAGCATTAGAACTCAAGGTTTTGTCAAGAAACCCTAAGGTAGGAGATATCAACTATGGAATGATAGCTCATGGAAATGGCAAGAGCAGAAACACGGCTATCCATGATTCTAACGCCCGCTTATGCTATTGCCGCCGTGCAAAGTTAAGGATGCATTTCTTTGGAAGGATTGGATGACAAGAAGGCTGATGGAGCACCTATCAGCAAGACGAAGTTTTGACCTTAGCTGGTGTATCAATAGGATTTGGAGTGTTACATCAAGAATTTTAAGATGGAGCTCCAGGAAGCCGTATTTAATGAAAAGGTATTTCGTGAAGAACTCGGGACCCAGAAGCTAAAGGTAGCCAAGCTAGAGGAGCTACAACCCCGAGATACCGGAGAATTGTCATCAACTAAAGGACAGTAGGACCATGGTTCATGCCAAGGATGTTGAAACCCAGAAGTTTGGAATGCAACCCTAGAATATTGAAGGACGTCATGAGAGACTTCGCGTCGACAGAGATGATCTGGCAAAAGAACTTGAGAAGGACAAGCACGATCGGAAGTAGCCTTTGGAGGCATGAACAAGGCTTGAAAGTTTGGCGACTTTGAAGATTTATTGACCTTTAGAAGACCAGACCCCTGTTATATGCCTATGTTAGATGCGACAGTTATGAGCTGTCATTTGTTTGATGTTTTTTGACAGCCACAAAAAAATCTGTCTTTTCAAAACTGTTGTTTGCATTGTGTGTCCCTCTCTATTTCTCTTATCTCACCCCCAAACCCCTGGACCCAATAGAGGACGAATGGAGATGAACTCATGTTTTCTTGGACCGATAAGTCAACTTGAGACAGACCGATGGATTCAGAACATGGAGGATCACATGAAGAATAATCCTATAGTCAGAAAGGATATGACCCAGCATGCTCTTTAGTGCTTTAAAAGAGGTGCTGCTACTTGGTGGAGGATGTACCAAACCATGAATGGATGGAAAGGAGTAACCACTTGGAGAGAATTAAAGTTGACTATGCAAAGATCTCACATTGTGTCCGAGAAGTTGAAGCCTTATGGAAAGGATATGAGGAAACCTTAAGCATGCAAGATTTGTGGAGAAATGGGACACACCCATAAAGAACACTAGGATGAATGCCCTAATTGTGAAGGAAGCCACCCAGTTGAAGAATGCCTAACTAGGCAAATTACTTGTTTCTTGTGTGAAGGGACTACCCACTATCCTGCTCAGTGTCACATTTACCGCATGGTACAACGAACCATCCAGGAGAGAAAAGAAGTAATGAAAGGATCCCTCATGGAAATTTTAGAAGAAACTGTGATGAAGGAAGAAGTGGAGGACACACCTAAAGAAGACCTGAGTAAACCCTGCACTAAGTCTTGCTATTCATGTGGAGAAGAAGGACACATCTCCAAAAATTGCTTGAATGGGGATCTAGTAGAATTCCTGATAGAGGAAGTAGAATATGACCCACAGGAAATAGAAGCCCTGATTGGAATGGAAAAGTCCAGGAAGAGAAACCGATTGGAGTCCAGGAGGGACCTGAGTCATATCACATGTTACAGGTGTAAGGAGTCAGGGCACTACCTCAACAATTGCCCAAAAAGGAAACCTCGAGAGTTGTCAGAAGTAATATGTTTTAGTTGTAATGGAGCAGAGCACTTTGCCAGAGAATGCCCCAAGGAGAAGGAAACTGGTGCTAGATAGTTGAGTTTGCAACAAAAGAAATGGAGTAGTAGAAGTGAGAACATTTTCTTTTATATCAAGGTGTTGAGTTGAGACATGTAATGGAAAAGCGAGAGATTGTAATCATTGGAGAATGAATAAAGTTAGCATCGTTGGTACTGATATGAATTTTATGAGTTGTTACTCTATGAAGAAGGATTTTGACCATTTCTGAGGATATGAGAAATATGGTCTATGGAAGATTTGTGTATTTTAAGGGTGGTAGTACCCTGTAAGAACCCCTGACCCCTGGAAAAGATAAGGATACTCCACTGAGTGGATTTCGGACAAAATAAATATGATTTTTGTCTCGATATGTGTGATACCCCAAGAGTATGTAGGATAAAGTTGGAGACCGTCAGTTGTTTGGACCAAATGTGATCAAGGAGTCAGAAGAGAATGTTAAGTTGATTCGAGATAGATTGAAGGTAGCTCAGTCCAAGCAGAAGAGTTATGCAGATTCAAAAACGCAAGGAGGTAGTCTATGCAATTGGAGACAGAGCATGTCTTCATGAGTCCCCTCTGCGAGGAATTAAACGATTTGGAGTTAAGGGAAAGTTAGCCCCGAGATTTGTAGGACCATATCGAGTTTTGGAGTGTATGAGAGAAGTGGCCTACAAGTTGGAGTTACTCGAAGGACTGTCAGGAGTTCATGATGTGTTTCACGTTTCCCCGTTGAAGAAGTGTCATGCAGAGATGGCCAATATTCCCATGTAAGGACGCTTGACCCTGGAAAGGATAATGATGTTCCACGAAGTGGAATATGGACTTCATAAGTATAAGTGTTTATCTCAGTATGAGGGATATCCCACGAGGATGAAGAGATAAATTACTATTGGATATAAAGGAGGTATGATGTCGGAAATATGGATCAATGGAAACTCAATGATGAGTCTGAGTAATCATGTCCTAGTTTGGTGCCAATAGAAGGAAGGAAGAAAATACAATTGGATGGATTTAAGAATACTAGGAAGTTGGAAGTTGGAATAATGATTAGTTACCCGATGATAAGTTCAAGGACTACAAGTGATGAGATGGGCCATAACCCACAGGCCCCAGGACCTGCCGAGAAGCAAGCACATTCTTGCTGAAGGAAAAACCCTGGAGGAAGATACGCCGTTTATCGGCAGATGATTTTATAGGAGTAACGCAAAACCTGAGAGTTGTGAAGGAATGATAGATGTTTGTTTGGCTTGCAGAATCAATGGATTATTCCGAACGCAGTTCATGGACAAGAGAAAATTCTGCAATGCTTGTGAGGATGACCGAGTGTTAGAATGCGAGATTCGCTAAACCGTATACAAGGTAATGATTTGGGCGCGGGATGGATTGATCACCATACCGACTTACTCTTATTATTCTCCTTGCTATATGGGATGGTAAATCTGAGTGACTTACCTATAGTAGAGAGACGACGATATTAAGCCTTGTTTAAACCTTAGAATGTTATAATCATTTTCCCTTGTACAAGGCAGCTGTTGCCAATCGTAGGACATATGGTGAGAATGAAGCCTAGACCCATTTCCTGCAGGAGAAGCCATAAATGGTTAACTGCCATGAGATATCGATAGTTCTTTAGTATTGGCGCCAGACCCGTCAGCTAAGAAGACCCAGTCTCGGAATAACCTTACCAGGATGAAAGTACAGAAGAATTGTGGTAAAGGTTATGCCACTACCGGAAGAGCCAGAGGAGGACTTATCCTGAAGATTTGAGAAGACCGGCCCTGTCAAGAATAAGGATGGAGTATATGAGTATTGATGGGACCGTAACCATGCTTCTAAGGGTGGTAGCACCCTAGACCCCCTCCTGTGACAATTGATGGATTTTGAGGAGACTCCAAACCCTAACCTTTTTCTTGCTAGCCTCTCCGAATCTCGAGGACAAGATTCGTTTTAAGGGTGGTAGGTTTGTAACATCCCAAAATTCTAAATTTTGGAATGTTATAATAAATAGATAGATTGATTGTTTGTTTGGTTGTTGTGTCATTGATTGAGTGAAATTCGAAACTTTTTGAAAGTTAAATGAGAGGGAATAAAAGGACTTTCCCAAACTTTCACTTTTGCATTTATGATCTCCATGAATTCAAATTCTTTTCACCATAAAACCCTGGAGAGAAGATGACATGACTTCTTCCATTTATTTAAATGAAAAGGGGTTTTGAAAAGATTTGAATTTTATTTGGAAATATTTCAAATTCAGAAACTTTATGCAACTCAATGATTTTCATGAGAGAAAATAAAATGACTTCTTCAAATTATGAAATATGAGTTGGGAGTTTAAAAGGATCAAATTTAAAATCCTTTTGAAATTATTTTCAATTTGGAGTTATTTGAGTTTTATTCAAATTATTTTTCTCCAAAAATAAAATACATGGAAAATAGGGAACATGATTCCCTACATCAGAAAATTGGAGATAAATAAGTTTGAAATCATTTAGGTTTTTTTAAAATGATTTTATTTGGATTTTAGTAGGGCAGGAGCACTCTTTGAATTATCTGAATTTGTGTGAATTTTATTTAATGCTAGGAAATTGTTCACGTTGTAGACAATCTTTTTCTGAAAATTTTGATATGTTATATTCCTATATAATATATTTGTTTTCTTTTGTTTTTTTGTTGTCTGTGAAAAATGTTTTTTAAAAGAAAACTCTTCTCCCCGACTGTGCCGGCCTAGCTCCTGCCAGGCCAAGGCCCAGCCCAGCGCGCCGCCCCTCTCCTTCCCCGAGCGGAAGTCCCGCTCGGGCACGGCGTCCGTCGCTGCCGTGGCCGACCCGGCCACCCCCGCGCCGCCTTGCCCCCTCCTCCACGCAACCCCTCGCCCCCCCTCTATATAAGCTCGCGCCACCGCCGCCTTTTCCTCTCTGCCGCACCGCACCACCACCCTTGCGCCGCATCCCGCCGCCGCCGGCGAGATCCACCGCCGCCGCGTCGCTCCATCCCGTCACCGTTGACCACCGCCGACGCCGCCATCCTCCTCGCCTCGCCGCGCCGACCCTCCCCGACCCCTTCGCCGCCCTCCTGGATAACCGGAGCCGCCGCCCCGGCCGGACCCGAGCCGCCGCCGCCGTCCTGTCTCGCCAGAAACCGCCACCGTCGTCGAAACCTTCCAAACCGGTATAAAACCGTCGGTCCGATCCGGTTTTTCTTTTAACCTCGGTTTTTTTTAAACCCTAGACTAGGTTTGTTTTTTTTGGTTTCATTAAACAGCGAACGTCCACTGTTTAGATCTTATAAACGAACCTTCATTATTTAGTCTTTTCCTTTTCTGTTAGTTTTAGCCAGGGACCTATCCGTAATTAGTTTCTTTACCGTTTAGCCCCTACTTTTCAAACCTTCGTAACTTTTCACTCGTTTGTCCAAATCCAACGAAACCAACGCCTACTTCTTCATTACGATCTCCTCTATCCAGTAATCCAGCCCAAACATGTTTTTGAAATTTTAAAATTTGAATTAGATCAGATTTAGATTCAAACTTAATTTGATCATAACTTGAGTTTCGTAGCTCCGTTTGAGTTGATTCTTTTTGCAAATCGAAGCTCTTGACCTACACTTTCTGATAAGGCCAAATTCACATAATTTTGGTACTGTTAGAAATTGTTTTATGTTGCAAGAGTTATTTGCTTGGTTTTGAAGTTTTCTGAATCGTCTTCTTCGTTCTTGCTGATCTTTTGAGTGATGGCTTATGTGTGGTTACTATTGCTTGCTTACGATAGATTGACCGGAGTGTGACGAGTAGAACTATCAAGAGTTATGAGTGCGAATCATCTTCATCAACATTGCAGGCAAGTTCACACTTTGATCATACTTTCCATTACCCCGTTTTATGCATTAGTTTCAACCCTCAAACATTGCATGATTAGGATCTAATTAAATTGTGGGTTTGGGGAAGTACATGAGGTAGTACCTATTACCTGTTTTACCCTGGGGAGTTACTATTACGTTGCTTATATTGCTATGCTATGCTCGTAGAAGTGGGTTGGGTTTGAGAGTATTCATGACAGATGTGAGATTGTTAATTAATGGTTTACTTATGGTGGCAACTTTAGCACACACATCTGGGTGGATTGAGGCACGTGGGTATTCCAGCGATTTCCTATTTAGGCACCTGGGTATTCCAGTGATTGCCTGTTTTTCTTTTGGACTGCCACCCAGGCTCAAAGGGATCATGAGATTATTCATACTAGAAACTTCCGTGTGCAGCCACAAGCTATTATGGGCTCTAGCATAGTTGACTAAGTCGTGCAAACTCTTACAGTGGTAGACTAGCAGATGTAGGGGATGTAGGTTGGTACGGTCTACCCGTTCGTAAGGTGCTAGCACTTCTGAAAGACTATGTCTCGGTCATCCATTTCTCAAACACCATGTAGTGCGAGAAATCCAATGGAGGAGATCGAGTCTTGTGGGGAAACGTGCGCAAACCTCTGTAGAGTGTATAAACTAATCATGATTAGCCGTGTCCCCGGTTATGGACGTCTTGAGTATCTAGTACTTGGATTATCATGTGAATCTCATCATCTTATTGGGTTTTAATGATGATGCTTAATTGGGATTGAGAGGGTGTCTACACTCAACTTATAACCATAGAGCTTTTCCACCAGCCAAATATGCATGTAGTGATAGCCATTGTTCATCATTTCTCTATGGTGTAAATTTGCCAGTACATTCAGTGTACTGACCCTTTGTGGCTGCAACGTCTCATGTTGCAGGATTATCTTACGACAAGTAAGTGATACATTAGGGTTACGATTTTCTACACTCAACTTTGTCGTTGGTGTTGATGGGAATGCACAACATTTTTACTTCCGCTATTTGGTTTGAGGTAATAGTATTTTACGTTACTTTATACATGTGATTTACCTCTGTTATAAATCCTCGAGTATTGTGTGTGTCAGCATACCGATCCAGGGATGACACTTAAGCACAAATACTTGATCCATTCGGGTTGGGTCGCTACAAGGAAGCTCGAATTTCTTGATGAACAAAGAGGTCGTTCAATATGTATAGTTGATGTGTGATGTGAGACACCAGAGTGGGTTGAGTACCTTTGTCCTGACCTTCCTCAACACTGATGCATGAACTTCTCTGTTCGTCACCCCCGACCTTTCGAATTTCCCTTTTTCATATGCATGAACTTTCATGGGATGATACTTGACCATTTGTTTATTTTTCTTTATAAAAGACACATACATTTTTTTGTATTGTGTTTGCACAAAATAAGTTATTACTTGTGCCCCGATTAAGAAAGCTAGTGAATTTCTCCACCACACACATGTTCTTCTAAACCTCACCATCACCACACACGTTTTCTTAACCTCAACCTCACCACCACACACACGCATACATGCTGCTTATCTCTGTTATATTTTTTGAACTTTATGTGCTCAAATTTACAGAAACAACATCTTTTGTCAAAATAAGAAAAGAGCATAACAAAGCTGCACTATGCAGTAACATCGAACTAAAGCGGTTGTGTGGGTCAAACTTCTCTATGTGATACGCCGCTGTAGAATTGAACGAGCAGAATGTGACGCGGTTTAATCATCCAAGACAACATGAGTAAGTAGTAGGAGGGAGGAAGGTCAGCTTCAGCAGGAGGAGGAAGTTCACCTGCAAAAGAAGGAGGGAGGGGTGGTGGTCGTCCCTACAGGTGGTTCCAGAAGCGGGGGCATGTCAGTTGAACCACCCAAGGTGGCGGCGGCGAACTTCCAGATTGCTGCGGCGGTTCGGCCCCACCGGGAGGAGTCTGCGAGGTGGCGGCGTCCAAGCTCTTACAGCCGGCGGCGGAGTGCACAGGGAGACACACTGGCTGGGGTGGCGGGTAGGCGGGAGGTGGAGGTCGTTGGGGTTGGTGTTCCCTGTTGGATCTCCGGTGGTGGCGGTTGTGGTGCTGAGTCACGCGCAGATCTGGGCGCGAGGGCTCGGCCTCGTCCGGTTCCCGTCTAAATTCGGGGCGGATGGTGCTCGGGGGACTTCAGTGGCGAGCTCCTGCCGCGTGGCTGCTGTCCATGATGGCTATGGCGGGTAACTGTGGTAGAATACAGAGGGTGTGAGGGAGAAGGATGGAGAAGGAAGAGAGTAAGGGAAGGTGCGCTGGAGGCCCTCTCGTGGCTGCCGATGGAGGAGCACGAGGATTTGCATCCCCTCGTGCGGGCATGGAGGCAGACAGGCGAGGAGCAGAGGCGGGCGGCGCGGCAGCCAGATCCAAGACCGGTGGCGCCGTGGCAGTCTGATCCGGGGGTTGGTGTCGGGCGCGCCTGCCGAATCTTGAGGGAGGGAGCGATCTTGAGCCGCGGGTGGGGGGGGGGGGCAGGAGGAATTGGGGGAGAGCGAGCAGCAGAGGTGCGGGACTGGGTCGTGTGCGTTTTCTGGAATCTCGGGAACATGTGATCGGGCCCCTTATAGAGCCCACCTGATCCAAATAACTATTCTAATCCTGGGATTATAATAGTGTTGTCCTATATATATCAGGCCAATCTCAACATTGCAAAGATAAACCTTGAACTCAAACCAATGTTGAAGACAAACCAAATGTGAAGACTATGCAATTATGACACCACATGAAATACTTCAAAAAGATTTTCGTGGTGGCGTTACCCACCGTATAGGAAGTATTAGACCCAGACACAACGCACAATTATCGTGGCACTCTGAAGTCAAATTCCGCGTTAATGTATTCATACGTAGAGTGTATGTCTTCATTGATTGAAGATATATGTTACTTTGTGTGTTGCACATCTAAGTCATCAACATGCATAAGCGTTAGGATGTGTGTCCAATTATAGGACATTTGAGGATTCTAAGATATTTAGCTCACACCGCAACTTGCAAAACCTTTTCTCATCCAAGAGCCTTGTGAAGATATCTGCCAATTGCTCTTCGGTGTTGACGTGAATGATATTAATATCTTCCTTCATGACATGATCTCTGAGAAAGTGATGATGGATCTGAATGTGCTTTGTCTTCGAGTGTTGAACTGGGTTGTTGGCAATCTTGATAGCACTTTAATTGTCACAGTAGGGTGGCACATGCTTCAGGTGGATGCCATAGTCCTTGAGAGTTTGCTTCATCCATAGAAGCTGAGCGCAGCAAGATCCAGCAGCAATGTATTCAGATTCAGCAGTGGAGAGGGATACACAATTCTGTTTCTTTGAAGACCAACAAACAAGAGATCGTCCAAGAAAGTGACATGTGCCTGATGTGGACTTGCGGTCAACCTTGTCACCAGCATAATCAGCATCTGAGAATCCAACTAGATCAAACTCTGAGCCCATTGGATACCATAATCCTAGTGTTGGGGTGTAAGCCAAATATCGAAGAAGTTGCTTCACAGCTAAGTGATGCGACTCCTTTGGTGCCGCTTGAAATCGGGCACACATGCAAATGCTAAGCATTATATCTTGCCTAGATGCACATAAATAGAGTAAAGAACCAATCATGGAGCGGTATACCTTTTGATCAAACTCTTTACCATTGTCGTCGTGCCCAGATGACTTTTGGTTGGCATTGGCATCGTGTATCCTTTTGCAGTCTTGCATTCCAAACGTCTTCATGTAATCTTTGAGGTATTTTCTTGTGATATGAAGATGTTGTTGCTTTGCTGATGGATTTGAAGATCGAGGAAGAATTTCAGCTCACCCATCATGGACATCTGATATTGCTCTTGCATCATGTGTCCAAATTCATCACAATATTCTTGTTTGTGCAGCCGAAGATACTGTCATCCACATATATTTGGCCTCCAAAAAATTCTCCATCATATGTCTTCGTGAAGAGTGTGGGATCGAGGGAACCAGGTTTAAGCCTTTGCTCTTTAGGAAGTCTTTGAGTGTGTCATACCAAGCATGTGGGGCTTGTTTGAGGCCATACAGTTCCTTGTTGAGCTTGTATACCATGTCAGGACGCTTTGGGTCTTCAAAACCAGGTGGTTGTGCAACATACACTTCTTAAATTTTTCCGTTTAGGAAGGCACTCTTCACATCCATTTGATACAGAAGGATGTCGTGATGGTTGGCATAGGCCAGCAGTATGCGAATGGCATCAAGCCTAGCCAAAGGAGCAGAGGTTTCATCGAAGTCAATCCCTTCTACTTGAGTGTAACCTTGAGCAATGAGACGAGCCTTGTTTCTAACAACTTGACCATGCTCATCTTGTTTGTTGCGGTAGATCCATTTTGTGCCAATGATATTGTGCTTGCGAGGATCAGGACGCTTAACCAGTTCCCACACATTGTTCAGCTCAAACTGTTGAAGCTCTTCTTGCATCGCTTGAATCCATTCAGGTTCCATGAAGGCTTTAGGAACTTTCTTGGGTTCAGATATAGAGACAAATGCAAAGTTCCTGTCGACGTCCTGGGAACGGGGGTCCCTAGACTTGCCTGCCTGCGGCCCGCGGCGTGGCTAAGCCAGCAGGCCATACGGCCCATCTTCACCAACAAGGCACCCAAGACCCTTGTGAGGGGCCATGCCTCGCGAGGCGGACGACACGAGACCTCTTCTGGAGTGACCTAGTCAGGCAGGCTCATGAGGAGCGGTGATATCAAGGCGAGGCGAACCTCATGAGGCTCTCGTGACGTGAGCCATGACGATCGACACCAGGCGGGCGCCAGGCGGGCGCCAGCGCGCCAACGTCCTTGTTTCCTCTTTGGTGCAAAGGAGGCAAGAGCAGCCGCGGAGTACCGAGGCCTCAGGCAAAGGTTGCCATTTCGGTGCACCAAGACCAAGACCAGAGGGACGACAAGACAGAGGTCATTGTGAAGCACAAGACGACATCACCACCGGAGCCTTTCACAGGCGGAGACCACCTTTTGTCAGGATGTCTTGTACTAGATGTCCCCCTTCAAATTTGCCCGCCATTGTTGGCTCCCTTCCCGCTCAATATTTGGGAAGAGGACCAGGGCCTCTATAAGTAGGGCTAGCCACCACCATAGAAATGGGGGGCGAGGAGAAGGCATCTTAGATCACTCTCTCACCCACACAAGTTAGCCACGCACAAGAACACCTCAACCTCAGGAGGCTGTTCTTCCCATTGTATTGTTCATCATCAGCTAGAGAGGCAATCCACGACCACCACACTGGAGTCGGGTGTTACACCACAACGGTGGCCTGAACCAGTATAAATCTTGTGTCTTTCTGTGTTGCGAGTTCGTCGAGTTCGTCCATGAGATCTTAGCGAGCTAGGGCGTAGATTGGTAGGAGGGAAAGACTTCACGCGCACCCCAGTGTTTGAACCTTAAGGGTTTCCCGGAACCCCACATCCAACATTTGGCGCGCCAGGTAGGGGTGCGCCGCGGCTTCCCTTCCATCGATCTGCGCTCCGTCTCCACCGCGCTTCGCCCACATGGCAGGCGCCCTACCGCCGACTCCGACGGTCAGTGTCGACAACGGGGCCAGGGGGCTCCGAGCTCTGGCCCCCGCCCTGCGGCGGGTGCAGTGGCCACCCAAGTTCAGGCCGGAGATGCCGCCGTGCTATGACGGCGCGACAGACCCGTCAGCTTTCTGCTGGCATACGAGGAGGCCATCCTCGAAGCCGGGGGCGATGACAAGGTCATGGCCAACTGGCTTCCCATGGCCCTCGCCGGTGAGCCACGCACCTGGCTGCTCAACCTTCCCAGATCCACGGTGGCATCTTGGGAGGAGCTCCACGACCTCTTCACTGCTCGCTACGCAGCGCCGGCGCACCACGCAGTTGCGGCCCTGCTGGGCGGCTCTCAAGCACCGCCGTCAGACTGCCACGCCAAGCCGTTCCTCCGTCAGATCGGGGCCACTTCCAGGCGCCCAGGGGCTCCGCCGGGTTGGGCTACGCCAGAGGCTGACCTTACCTTCGGCTCAGAAGACCACCTTGACTCCACCGCCGGCTCCGGAGTGCTTCCGATGCTCTGCACGCCCACCATCTACAACGTGGCCATCACCAAGACCCTCATCGACAGTGGTGCCAGCCTCAACTTGCTCTCCGTGGAAGCCTTCATCCTTCTCCATGTGCCACTCGAGCGGCTCGGTCTCAGTAAGCCCATCTCAGGAGTGGGTGGTGGAGCTGCCCACTCCCTGGGACAGATCGGCCTCCCTGTCACCTTCGGCACACGCGACAACTACCGCACGGAGCTGGTGGACTTCGACATCGCTCGCATCGGCCTCCCGTACAACGCCATCCTCGGGTACCCGGCTCTCGCTCAGCTCATGGCGGCGACTAACCCGGCTTACAACCTCATGAAGATGCCAGGGAGCAAGGGCGTCCTCACCATCAAGGGGGGCATTAAGGAGGCCGTGATGGCGCTCAGGCTCGCTTTCAAGACCGCGGCAGCAGCACAACCCACCGACGCCGGTGCCCCCGCAGCCAGGGAGGCCACGCCCACCAAGAAGAAGCAGTTGTTCACCCAAGACAAGGCGGAAACCAAGCAGGTACCGGTCAGCGAGGACGGGCCTTCAGGAGCCACCTTTACCATAGGAGCCAGTCTCGACCGGGAACAAGAAGAAGCTCTGGTGAGGTTCTTGCGCACGAACAAGGAGATATTCGCGTGGGAGCCAAATCAGCTGGTAGGGGTCCCGAGGGAGGTGATCCAGCATCATCTAAGGGTATACCCAACGTCCTCCCCGTGAAGCAGCTAGCGAGACGGCAGTCCACTGAGAAGCAGGCCTTCATCGTCCAAGAGACACGCAAGCTGGAAGCGGCAGGTGCCATCTGAGAGGTCTGGTATCCCGAATGGCTGGCGAACCCTATCATGGTGCCGAAAAAAGGTGGGAAGGAACGGATGTGCGTCGACTTCACCAATCTTAACAAAGCCTGCCCTCAAGACCCGTTCCCACTCCCGTGCATCGACCAGATTGTTGACTCCATCGCCGAGTGTGACCTCCTGTGCTTCCTGGATGCATTCTCAGGGTATCATCAAATCAAGATGGCGGTGGAAGATGTGGAGAAGACGGCCTTCCTGACACTATGTGGGGTGTACTACTACACCTGCATGCCCTTCGGGCTGCGCAACACGGGCGCGACCTTTCAGCGGTTGATGCACATCGCTCTGGGGCGGCAGCTCAAGAGGAACGCAGAGGCTTACGTCGATGACATAGTGGTCAAGTCTCGCGAGGCAAGGACATTGATTCAAGACTTGGAGGAGACCTTCGAGAGCCTACGCCAAGTGAACTTAAGGCTCAACCCAGAAAAGTGTGTGTTCAGTGTCCCCTCCAGCAAGCTTCTGGGATTCCTTGTATCCCACAGGGGGATCGAGGCGAGCCCGGAGAACGTCAAGGCTATCGAGGACATGAGCCCGCTGCAGACCCTCAAAGAGATGCAGAAGCTAGCAGGGCGGGTGACCGCGTTAGGGCATTTCATCTCCAAACTGGGAGAGCGCGCCTTACCATTCTTCAAGCTCATGAAGAGGAAGGGCCCGTTCGAGTGGAACCCGAAGGCCAACCGGGCCTTCCAAGACCTCAAGAAATACCTTACAAGCCCCCCAGTGATGGTGGCACCATGTCCCCTCGAGCCTCTGGTACTCTACCTTGCTGCCACCCCATACTCCGCCAGCGCGGCATTGGTGGCAATTCGGGAGGAGCGCCAAGTCAAGGGCGCGCCCCGCCAGGCCAAGGCTGAAGTAGCACGGGGTCAGGAAGGCGCAGCAAAGGCATCAGCGGTGGAAGGCCAAGCTCAGCAGGGCGGCGTCGCAGAAGCTCCTGAGGACACTAGGGTCTCAGGGACCCTTCCACCTCAGGATATGTCCCGATCTCTGCAGGACCCGAGCCTCGACATCATGCCAACCCTCGTAGAACACCCGGTGTACTTTGTCGGCACCGTACTACGAGACGCGAGAGCACGCTATCCCATGCCCTAGAAGCTCCTGCTCGCACTCCTGGTGGCCTCACGCAAGCTGCGACACTACTTCCAGGGCCACCCCATCAAGGTCGTCTCAACCTACCCACTAGAAAGGATACTTTGGAGCCCTAACTCAGCCATAAGGGTTGCAGAGTGGAACATCAAGTTGCAAGCATTCCAGTTGGAGTTCAGCACTACCAGGGTCATCAAGGGGACCGCACTCACTAACTTTGTGGCAGAATGGACGGATGCCCCGACACTTGAGGAAGGAGAAGACCGGTCCACTTCCCCAGGAAGTGAGGCTTTGGACGGTTGGGTCATGCATTTCGATGGCGCTTTCGCACACAAGGGCGCCGGGGCTGGAGCAGTGCTAATCTCGCCCACCAAGGACAAGCTCTATTACGCCGTGCAACTCTTCTTTCAGCACGGCGAGAAGGTCTCCAACAACATCGTGGAGTACGAAGGCCTCATAGCTGGCCTGAAGGCTGCGGCGGCCCTAGGGGTGAAGCGCCTCACTGTCAAAGGCGACTCACAACTCCTCGTCAACTTCTCCAACAAGGTGTACGAGGCGAAGGACGAGCATATGGAGACCTACCTCGTGGAGGTGCGCAAGATGGAGAAACAGTTCTCGGGCCTGGAGCTGCATCACGTACCCCGGGGCACCAACAAGGAAGCCGACGACATCGCCCGGAGAGCATCCAAGCGGCAAGCACAGGAGCCGGGCGTCTTTGATGAGCAGCTCTTCAAGCCATCAGCTGCGCCACCTCTTTCAACCACGACCCAGCCTCGGGAGGAGCTCCCCCAGCCTCCAGCCACGGGAGCCCCGACTTGTGGACCGACCTCCTGAGCTCGGCTGCCCTTGGCCCTCGAGCCTCAGGAGAAATGTTGGACCAAGGAATTCAAGGAGCACTTAACGCACGGGATGTTGCCGGAAAAGGAATAGGAGGTGGAGTGCGTGGCCCGGCAAGCCACGGCATACCGTATCCAAGACGGCGAGTTATATAGGAAACGACCGAACGATGTCACACTACGCTGCATATCCAGCGACCAAGGAAGGGAGTTGTTGATTAACATACACGGCGGGGACTCCGGACACCACTCGTCATCACGGACCCTCGCCCGCAAGGTGTTCCGAAGTGGATTCTACTGGCCTACAACACTCAACGACGCAGCCGAGCTGGTGAAGACTTGCGAAGCCTGCCAATTCCACGCCAAGCAAATCCATCAACCAGCTCAGGGCCTTCAAACTATCCCGCTCACATGGCCGTTCACGGTCTGGGGGCTAGATATCCTAGGCATGTTCCCTCGGGCGCCAGGGGGCTACCGTTACCTCTACGTCACCATCGACAAGTTCACCAAGTGGGCGGAAGTGGAAGCTGTCCGTACCATCCCAGCCGGCTCTGCTGTCAAGTTTATCAAGGGCCTCATGAGCCACTTCGGGGTCCCCAACCGCATCAACATAGATAACGGTTCGCAGTTTACTAGCAACCTCTTCAAAACCTACTGTGCTAACGTTGGAATGCAGATCTGCTACGCTTCGGTGGCCCACCCCAGGAGCAATGCTCAGGCCGAACGTGCTAACACGGAGGTCCTGAGGGACTCAAGACCAGGACCTTTAAGAAGAAGCTAGAGGCCTGCGGCAGGGGCTGGCATGATGAGATCTAGTCCGTACGATGGTCCATCCAGACCACCGCCACCAACCCAATGGGAGAGACTCCATTCTTCCTCGTCTACGGAGTCGAAGAGGTCCTCCCTCACAAGGTCAAGCATCGCTCCACACGGGTCCTGGCATTCCATGAAACGCAGCAGGACGCCACGCGGGGGATGGACCTCGTGTTAGTGGAGGAACATCGCGGCGGAGCTGCGCTGCGGGCGGCGAGGTACCAGCAAGCACTGTGGCGATACCACTGCCACAACATCCGCTCCAGGACACTCGAGACGGGAGACCTAGTCCTGGGGCGGGTCCTCTCCAGGGAAGGGCTGAGGGAGTCCTGGATTAGGGGGTGTCCGGATAGCCGGACTATACCTTTGGTCGGACTCCTGGACTATGAAGATACAAGATTGAAGACTTCGTCCCGTGTCCGGAAGGGACTTTCCTTGGCGTGGAAGGCAAGCTTGGCGATACGAATATGTAGATCTCGTACCATTGTAACCGACTCTATGTAACCCTAGCCCTCTCCGGTGTCTATATAAACCGGAGGGTTTTAGTCCGTAGGACGAAGAACAATCATACCATAGGCTAGCTTCTAGGGTTTAGCCTCCTTGATCTCGTGGTAGATCTACTCTTGTACTACCCATATCATCAATATTAATCAAGCAGGACGTAGGGTTTTACCTCCATCAAGAGGGCCCGAACCTGGGTAAAACATCGTGTCCCCTGCCTCCTGTTACCATCCGCCTAGACGCACAGTTCGGGACCCCCTACCCGAGATCCGCCGGTTTTGACACCGACATTGGTGCTTTCATTGAGAGTTCCTCTGTGTCGTCACTTTTAGGCCCGATGGCTCCTCCGATCATCAACGACGATGCGATCCAGGGTGAGACTTTTCTCCCCGGACAGATCTTAGTATTTGGCGGCTTTTCACTGCGGGCCAATTCGCTTGGCCATCTGGAGCAGATCGAAAGCTACGCCCCTGGCCGTCAGGTCAGATTTGGAAGTTTAAACTACACAGCGGACCTCCGCGGAGACTTGATCTTCGACGGATTCGAGCCGCAGCCGAGCGCGCCGCACTGTCACGATGGGCATGATCTAGCTCTGCCGCCGAACAGTGCCCTGGAGGCCGCACCCGCATCAGCTCCGACCCTTAATTCGGAGCCAACTGCGCCAATCGAGGATGGGTGGTTGGACACCGCCTCGGGGGCTGCAATCTCTACGGCGATCGAGCCGAACACCAGCCCTATTCTCTGCGAAGCCCGTGACTCCAAGGAGCCGGACTCCTCTCCAGACTCCGAGCCCTCCGCGCCCCTACCGATCGAACCCGATTGGGCGCCGATCATGGAGTTCACCGCCGCGGACATCTTTCAGCACTCGCCCTTCGGCGATATTCTGAATTCACTAAAGTCTCTCTCTTTATCAGGAGAGCCCTGGCCGGACTATGGTCAACAAGGTTGGGATGCGGATGATGAAGAAATTCAAAGCCCACCCACCACCCACTTCGTAGCCACTGTCGATAATTTAAACGACGTGCTCGACTTCGACTCCGAAGACATCGACGGTATGGACGACGATGTAGGAGATGAACATGAACCAACGCCTATAAGGCACTGGACAGCCACCTCATCTCATGATGTATACATGGTGGACACACCCAAAGGAAGCGACGACGAGGAACACAGGGATGCAACGAGGGATCGTTCACTCGAAAAGCAATCAAAGCGGCGACGTAAGCGCCGCTCCAAGCCCTGCCTCGACAGATACAGCAGCCATACAGACCCAGCCATAGAGCAGGACGAGCCGGCGGACGACGAACATGCCTTCGAGCAACCGTCCGAACAGGGCAACTTGGATAAACAAACCGAACACCCCGTCCCCGGTGAAAACAACAGTCTGGACGACCTTACGCCGGATAGGCTCATGGAGCAGAAGAACCTCCACGAAAGGCTCGTCGCCACTGCGCGTAGCCTGAAAAAGCAGAAGCGGAAGCTCAAAACTGCGGAAGATGCATTCAGAATCAGATGGAGCAAAGTACGCAACACCGCAGACAAATATGGCGGCAGTCGCCGCACAAAAAGCTATCCAAAGCGAAAGCTACTGCCTGAATTTGACGAGGAGGCCTTAGAGCCCCCGCAGTCAAAAAATAGGAAAGCCACCCGGTCAGATAGACGACCGCATGGCCAACATGGAGCGGCAAGCGGCGCCGCACACAAGCCGACACGCGATCCACCAAAGGATCCGCATCAAAAAGATGGCCCAGCCAGATCTATCTACGGGCCAAGAAAGCAAGCTCTAGTAAGCAATGCAACACAACAAATATCCGAACATCACGGCACACCCAAATACAGGGGTGCCGCACACCCCCTATGTTTCACCGATGAGGTGCTGGACCATGAATTTCCAGCGGGATTCAAGCCCGTAAACATAGAGGCGTACGACGGAACAACAGACCCTGGGGTCTGGATCGAGGATTATATCCTCCACATACACATGGCCAGAGGAGATGACCTCCACGCCATAAAATACTTACCCCTCAAGCTTAAAGGGCCAGCCCGGCATTGGCTCAAAAGCCTTCCCGAAAACACCATTGGAAGTTGGGAAGAGCTTGAGGATGCTTTCCGGGCAAATTTTCAAGGGACCTATGTCCGCCCTCCGGATGCAGACGATCTCAGTCACATAACTCAACAGCCCGGAGAGTCAGCCCGGAAATTCTGGAACAGATTTCTTACTAAAAAGAATCAGATAGTCGACTGTCCGGACGCCGAAGCCCTAGCAGCTTTTAAGCATAACGTTCGAGACGAATGGCTCGCCAGACACCTCGGCCAAGAAAAGCCAAGAACAATGGCCGCATTAACAAGCCTCATGACCCGCTTTTGCGCAGGAGAGGACAGCTGGTTGGCAAGATGTAGCACCAGCGACCCAAGTACATCCGAAGTTAGGGATGGAAACGGAAAACCCCGACGCAACAAGGACCAGCGCCGGAATAAGAGAAACAGCCCAAAGAGCACGGCGGTCAACGCCGGATTCAAAAGCTCGCGGCAGAATCAGAGAAAGCCGCCCCTCAAGGATAACAGGGACGAGCTATCCAACTTAAACAAAATCTTGGACAAGATATGTCAAATACACAGTACTCCCGGGAAGCCTGCGAACCATACCCACAGAGATTGTTGGGTTTTCAAGCAATCCGGCAAACTCAACGCCGAACACAAGGGGCTCGACACACCAAGTGAGGACGACGACGAACCCCACAAGCAGAGCACCAGGAAACAAAAGGATTTCCCACAAGAAGTCAAAACAGTAAACTTACTTCACGTGACGAACAGAATGGCGCCAACAGAGATACGCGCCATACGGCCTATCCCAAAGGAGTCTCGCCAATGGTTGTTAAAACCGATCACCTTCGACCATCAGGATTACTCTAGAAGTATCCGGAACGCAGGCTGGACTGCCTTGGTATTAGATCCAATAATCGGCGGACTCCACTTTACAAATGTCCTGATGGACGGCGGCAGTGGTCTAAACCTGTTATACCAGGACACAATCCGCAACATGGGGATAGACCCAACAAAAATTCGCCATAGCAAAACCTCCTTTCAAGGGGTAACGCCAGGCCCGGATGCCCGTTGCATGGGTTCTCTCCGGCTAGAAGTTATGTTCGGCTCCCCCGATAACTTCCGTCGCGAACAGCTAACTTTCCACATCGCCCCATTCTCAAGTAGCTATCAAGCACTGCTGGGACGCGAAGCTTTCGCCCGCTTTAACGCAATACCGCATTATGCATCTCTTACGCTTAAGATGCCCGGTCCACGAGGCATCATCTCATTAAAGGGAAAACATTGAGTGTTCCTCCCGCGCGGAAGACAGTGCGGCTGCCTTGACAGCCCCACAATAAAGCGGCTTCACCAGCCAAAGCACCTAAACAGGTCGTCAAGACCACGGACACGGCTAGACGAGTCCGGCATAAACATACAATTGATAAAGGCTTAATAGCCGTATACCCCTGTACTAGGGGCTCCGCGCATATAAAACAAGAGACAATAAAGCTCAATTTTACCCATTTCGATTTATACTTTGTTTATTTAGTATAACTCATGTTCGGCACGATCTTTCTTTAACTAAGTTCCTCTCTTTTACAGATGAACACCGTGCTACGCCCGTCCAGGATACGGCACAACGGAGACACAGGCGCAGACGTGCAGCAGGGACCCGTTCCAAGGATTCTTTTCAGATTAAGACCCTGCGTAAACCTTTTTTACTGTCTCTTGTTGATACACATCCCCTGGTTTCTTGGTATAACCAAGGAGGAGGCTGGCGTTTTGGCATGTGGCCACGTCAGAGTTTTGCGCGTACCTGGACACTAGGGGCTTATTACTAAGGGCGTTATCCCGCCCGCCCTCATAAAGACCGAATACCTTAGGGAGTGTTCGGCGTCGCGAGTTTGGCCTTATATGCATCAGCTCCGAATCATGTCTTTGGTCAAATGTTGGGTTTGCCCGGCTCCTGTGTTTTGCTACCTTACGTTCCGCTCTATCGGCTAAGGCGGCACCAGGAGAACTACTGCGATTGTGCCCCGGTTCGGCCAGGCGAGCACCTCAGTAGAGAAAGCCGAAAACTGACTGTCATGATATAGCGTGAGACTGGTCAACCACTCGATGACTTACCGGAATCTTTAGGATTCCTCCGCATTAACGAAGGGCCGCTTCCCGGCCAGGCACATACGCGCCCCGAGTTCGGGCGAGCGCAGGCGCCACCAGGGGCTATATAAGTAGCCTCACTGTCAAACTCCTATGGCTAAGTGAAAGTGATAAAGCATCATAGTCCGATTGCCTAGTTCGCTGCGCTATCACCTCCTTTGTAGGACCAAGACGTTGGATCAAGTGTGAAAATGCGCCTTCTGCGAACACCCCCGCATTATGTGCGTGGGGGCTGAAGCCGACGACTGCCATCTTTCAGATTATATATACATATATGTTAAACGGCCGCACAGGAGGTATTATAATACTTGCAGGCACAAGTATAAAAAGCTTCTACAATTTATCAAAATATTGTTTTACAATAATATGCTATTCGAATATAGTATCCTTCGAGCACTGCGTCTCTATTAAACGAGCGCCTTGCAGAACTTCCTGAAAATAGTGCTCGGCAGGTACTCGGCTTCCATCCGAGTCTGGGGATGCAACAGCGGTGGCCTCCATTTCCGCCCAGTATGTCTTGACACGGGCAAGAGCCATCCGCGCACCCTCTATGCACGCTGACCTCTTCATCGCATTGATATGCGGCGCCGCACCAAGGAACTGCTGCACCAAGTTGAAATAACTTTTCGGTTCTGGCCTCTCTGGCCACAGATGACTCATGACATACTTCATGGCGAGTCCGGACAACCTATTTAGCTCGGCCCATTCGGCCAAACGATCGGCTAATGACAGCGGACGCTCCGGATTGTGGAACTGCGACCAAAAGAGCTTTTCCACTTCGCGATCTTCTTGATCTCGGAAGTGTTCGGCCGCATCTGCGGCACTCGCTGCCAAATCCAGATAGGTGTCCGCCGTACTCCACATCCGGTCTAACGGAGCATGTTTAGGATCACAGAACTTCCTCCGCAGCATAAAGGGCTTTCCAGCCGCGATCTCTCCGGCCTGACGCAGCTCCTCCTTCATAGCTCTCATCGCAGAGCGAGCATCCTTGGCATCGGCAACGGCCTTCTCCAGGTCCGTCTGTTCCGCCCGATCTTCTTTTTCAAGAAGCTTGCAACGGTCAGCAGCGTTCTTCAGCTTCACGGCCATCTCGGCCATTTCCTTCTTGCTTCGGCAGTGAGCAGCCTGTTCGGCTTTCAGCTCTTCAATTGCCTTTCGGCAGCCGCATCACTTTTCCTGGCTTGCTCCTTGGCTCGGGCAAGTTCCGCCCAAGATTCTCCATGGCAGCAGCACCATCTGCATCAAGCGCACACATTGTAAGATACTGGCATAAAGCTCCTCTTACCAGGTGCCGCCGGAGGAATTACATACCTTGTGCCTCGTCAAGCCGCTTGTTGACAAGCGCGATGTCGGCATCTGCCACGTCAAGTTGCCGCTTTAGCTCGGCAAATTCATCAGTCCGGCTTGCCACCGGACACTTCGCCACCTACGTATGAAGGCGGCATATTAGACCTGGGATTATGATCCTCTGCACGACGTCACTTTTGACAACGCACAGAGTCTCAGGGGCTACTATCTACAAAGGGCGCATCTTATTTATGCGCAACTGTCCAAAAAGGGTACATTATTTCGCGTACCTCAAAACCTGTCAGTAAACTCCTGACGGCCTCGTGCAATCCGCTCTCCGCGGATGAAATCCTCTCAATCACCGTACCCATCAATGCACGGTGCTCCTCTGAGATAGATGCTCGCCCTAGCAGATCCTTCAGCTCCTCCGACCATGCACCAGACGGCGCCGGACTCGTCCGATGGCCCTTTTTGAAGGCCGGACGCGGAGGGCTTTGGGGGGGCATATGACTACCTTCCGGCCCTGCCGGATTCGGAGAAACCCTCCACGACGATACCTCAGGGTCGCCCGCCTCGCAAGGCGGTACGGCAGGGGGAGGCGTTCCGCTCTCCATCATCTCCGGAAGAAGATCCCCCGAAGACGAGCTCTGCTGAGAAGGGCTAAGGTCCGAGCTACAAGGTAAATTTTTGATTACTTTTCTCAGATATAAAGCGGGGATTTCTCTCATTTCTTAAAAAGAAAACTCCTCTCTACTTACGGCTCGGTGGAGGGCTGATCCCCTTGAGGGCATAATTCGGCCGAAGTATCCCCCAGCACAGGACCCTCTGGCGAAGATTTCTTCCCCCGCTTTGAGGCCATGGTCTCCGGGTCTTCAGAGGCGGTCCTCTTCTTCCCCTGAGGAGAGGAATTTTCGATTCCTCCCTTCCGGACAACCTCCTTCGAGGAGGCTGTAGCTTCCTTGTCCCCTCCCTCGCTTTCCTTTGAAGGCACAACCTCCAACATCCTGACTAGCACGGGACCCGGCGTGGTCTCGGGGAGGGGGGCCGGACACCTGATTAGCTTTGCTTTCGCTATCCACTCCTGTTTAAAGGACAACTCTTTTAGGGGCAATTTTATGATAAATATACGGATAGCGAGTCCGGGCACAAGGCTACTTACTTGAGTATCCGGACGATTGCAGCTCAGACCTGCGTCCTCCGTAGAATCCGGACACACTACTTGTGGTCCGAAGAACAATTTGTACATCTCCACGGGCGTCATGCCAAGAAAATGTTGGAGAACTCGTGGTCCCTCCGGGTTGAACTCCCACAGGCGGAGGGGGCGACGTTTGCAGGGCAGAACTCGGCGAATTAACATAACCTGCGTCACCACGACCAGACTGATGTCTCTTTCTAGGAGATCTCGGATGCGGCCCTGCAACAGGGGCACGTCCTTTGCCGGCCCCCAGTCCAGCCCCTTATTGACCCATGACGCCAGTCGTGGCGGGGGACCCGAGCGGAAAGCAGGCAGCGCCACCCACTTGGTGCTCCTGGGAGCTGTGATATAAAACCACTCTCGTTGCCATAAGCTGGACTCCCCTGGAAAAGAGCCCTCGGGCCATGGAGCACCAGCATTCTTGCTTATAAAAGCACCTCCGCACTCCGCGTGCCGTCCCTCGATCATCTTCGGCTCTACTTTGAAGGTCTTGAGCCATAGTCCGAAGTGAGGAGTAATACGGAGGAAGGCTTCACACACGACGATGAATGAGGAAATATGGAGGATGGACTCCGGAGCTAAGTCGTGAAATTCCAGCCCATAATAAAACATGAGCCCCCTCACGAAGGGATCCGTCGGGAAGCCTAGCCCCCGAAGGAAGTGAGACATGAACACCACACTCTCACCAGGCTTGGGAGTGGGAATGACCTGCCCTTGAGCAGGCAGCCTATGCGAGATTTCGCCGGTCAAGAACCTGGCCTCTCTCAACTTCAGCACGTCCTCCTCCGTGACGGAGGAGGGCATCCATCGGCCTCGAAGGTCGGAACCGGACATTGTCGAAGGTCCGAAGCGCCTGAAATCTGGAGCCTTGGGTGTTGGAACTCGAGGCGAAGGGCGAACTCGTTTGAGATTGAAAGAAAGGAGTAAGGCCTTGGTCTCTTTATAAGAGGTTGAATACCAAGGGCCCTCCCCGTGACCGTTTGGGACTCGCCTTTGATCGAGAAAACATACCAACGGGTACGGTTGGGTTACCCACGCCCGTATTGATGAGAATCCCGGAATAAGGGGACACGATCTCTGCTTTGACAAGACGTGCCAAGGAAACCGCCTCGCTAAACGCGCTGAGGTGGGACAGTAAAACGATTCGAATAAAGACTTGGCCGTGGTGTGATGTCACGCTACGGAATACGTCAGCAGATTAGATTTGTGTAAATATTATTCTCTCTATGGCAATATGTGGAAACTTATTTTGCAGAGCCGGACACTACCTTTGTGTTCAAAATCTTCTATGAAGTACTTGGAGGAGGAACCCGCCTTGCAATGCCGAAGACAATCTGCGCGCCGGACTCGTCGTCATTGAAGCCTGGTTCAGGGGCTACTGAGGGAGTCCTGGATTAGGGGGTGTCTGGATAGTCGGACTATACCTTCGGCCGGACTCCTGGACTATGAAGATACAAGATTGAAGACTCCGTCCCGTGTCCGGAAGGGACTTTCCTTGGCGTGGAAGGCAAGCTTTGCGATACGGATATGTAAATCTCCTACCATTGTAACCGACTCTGTGTAACCCTAGCCCTCTCCGGTGTCTATATAAACCGGAGGGTTTTAGTCCGTAGGACGAAGAACAATCATACCATAGGCTAGCTTCTAGGGTTTAGCCTCCTTGATCTCGTGGTAGATCTACTCTTGTACTACCCATATCATCAATATTAATCAAGCAGGACATAGGGTTTTACCTCCATCAAGAGGGCCCGAACCTGGGTAAAACATTGTGTCCCCTGCCTCCTGTTACCATCCGCCTAGACGCACAGTTCGGGAACCCCTACCCGAGATCCGCCGGTTTTGACACCGACAAGGGATGCATAAGCTTTCACCAATGTGGGAGGGGCCGTTCAAGGTCGTCCACATCTCCAGGCCTAGCGATGTGCGCCTAGAGACACAAGACGGAGTACCAGTCCAAAACGCCTGGAACATCCAGCACCTCTGGAGGTTTTACCCATAAAACAAGGCCCAGAGCCTGAGAAGCAAGGCCTAGAGCCTATGAATCAAGGCCCAGAGCCTGAGAAGCAAGGCCCAGAGCCTGATAAGCAAGGCCTAGAGCCTGAGAAGCAAGGCCCAGAGCCTGTGAAGCAAGGCCCAAAGCCTGTGAAGCAAGGCTCAGAGCCTGAGAAGAAAGGACCATAGCCTGTGAAGAAGGCTTGGTGCCTATGAAGAATCGCCGCCCGTGACACTCTCACGTAATAATGAGTTGGGGCTGTACATGCCCCGGAGTCTCAGGGGTGCCGGCCTCAGGCCCTGGGGCTCCCGCCCACGCCTAGTGGACAGCACTTAGCTCTGTGCTGGTGAGAAGACTTGAAGACTAGACTAGGTGCCGGACACGGCTTTTCATTTGCTTTTCATATTTGGCTCCCTTTTCCTTAATCGAAATTTGCTTTTGGCATTCCTTGCTGAGTTGACCCTCTCGCTTCTCGCTGCGTTTTTCCGGCTCGGGTTAGCTCGTGTTCTCTCTCTCGCATGCCTCACGAGGGGGCTGGGCAGGTGCCCTCGCGAGCATTTTTATCCCTTCTTTGCCTTCTCGCGAGCCACCCTCGTTCGAGCCCAAAAGTTGGTGTGCCTCTCCTTGTCCGTGCCCTTCGGGTACCGCGGTACAAGGCGCCAGGCCAGGACCAGGGCAAAAGGAAAATATTTTAACGCACTTCCTAACGAGCTTTCGCAGTTCCCCAGCAGATGTAGGCCACCAAGGGCAAGATGGGCATGAGGAAATGAGCACCTCGTGAGGAAGAGGGCGTCCCGAATATACCAGGTTAAGTCATCTTTGCACAAAATAACGACACAACACATACGGTGCCACGATCGAGGAACCATAGTTCGATACACGCCCCCTGGGCCCAAACTGGTTACATTCTTGATGCAGGAAAAAGAGTAAAAGAAAAGTAGCATCACAGCAATCTGCAGAGGCAGGCCCCTAGCGGCACCCCAACCTAGTCGGATCCTTCTTCGCGCTTCACGGAGGCGCGGCGACGAGATGACCCACTGCCGCCTCCAAAGCTGGCGCGGCGGCTGGTCGTGGCCACTGCTGTTGGAGCTGTCACTGGAGGAAGAGCCGCCGTAGAGGGACAAGACGCAGCCGCCCCCGAGGGCAGGCTCGCCCCCATCCTCGTCGCGACCGTCCCCGAGACGGAGCACCTCCTCACCATCGTTCTCCTTGGGGCAGCACCCGGCGCGGCGACCATCTTCCCCAAACACCCTCAGGTAGAGGGTTGATTCACCATCGTACTTGAAGTGGAGGGCGCCCCGCCGACCCAAGCCGCGCGCGCGGGCGAACGTCTGCCCACCGTGGGCCAGGGCTATGTTGCCCGTGGCGGAAGTCGCGACTGCAACCAAAGAGGCCTTGTTGCAGCAACCATCCGCCTGCAGCCAGAGTCCGTCTGGACCGAAGGCCGGTAGCTCATTGGCAAAGAAGCGCGGAAGTTGGAACGAGTTGCCGGCCGGGTTCTCCGACCAGACGACAAACTCGGGCGACACTTCCACCGTGTGGAAGCATGGACGGAGGGGGTGCCACCAAAGCATGCCTCCCCTCATCAGCTGGATCGCCGTGGCTGGGACGACCCACTCCACGTGCTGTGCCGCCACTCCGACAGTGGGCCGCGACAGGGGACGCGGTGTGCTTGCGCGGACGGCCATGTCCGCGCTTGGGCGCCGGCGAGTCGGGTCCCTCGCGAGGGGCCTTTCCCTTCTCGGCGGCGGAGAACTTCCTTCGTGGCGCCATTGGTGGCACAGCGAGCAACGAAGCGATGAAGAAGAAGCAGCAAGCGAGGAAGAGATGGGCAACGGGGGCTCTGCCCCCCCGCCCCATTTATAGCAAGAGAAGGCCAACCAACACCTCCCACGATTGCAGGTAATGATGGTTTCCATTGCATGTCGCAAGGATTCATCAAGTCGTGTAGTTGCCGAGGCAGCGTGGGGAAGCGGAGACGCCCATGTCCAATCAACCGCCACGCGTCAATCGAGGCCACAAGCTTTTGGGGCCCGCGGTGCTTCATGCTTGGCCCTTGGCTTCGCCGTGAAGCCAAGCCCGAGTGCACCTTGGGCCCCGGGGCTACTGTCGGCGTCCTGGGAACGGGGGTCCCCAGACTTGCCTGCCTGCGACCCGAGGCATGGCTGAGCCAGCAGGCCGTACGACCCATCTTCACCAACAAGGCACCCAAGACCCACGCGAGGGGCCAAGCCTCGTGAGGCAGACGACACGAGACCTCTTCTGGAGTGGCCTAGTCAGGCAGGCTCACGAGGAGCGGAGATATCAAGGCGAGGCAAACCTCACGAGGCTCTCGTGAAGTGAGCCATGATGATCGACACCAAGCGGGCGCTAGGCGAGTGCCAGCACGCACAGCGTCCTTGTTTCCTCTTTGGTGCAAAGGAGGCAAGCGCAACCGCGGAGTACCAAGGCCATTTCGGTGCAACAAGACCAAGACCAGAGGGACGGCAAGACGGAGTTCATCGTGGAGCACAAGACGGTGTCACCACCAGAGCCTTTCGCAGAGAGAGACCACCTTTTGTCAAGATAGCTTGTACTAGCTATCCCCCTTCAAATTTGCCCGCCATTGTTGGCTCCCTTCCCGCTCAATATTTGGGAAGGGGACCAGGGCCTCTATAAGTAGAGACACCACCATAGAAATGGGGGGCGAGGAGACGGCATCTTAGATCACTCTCTCACCCACACAAGTTAGCCACGCACAAGAACACCTCAACCTCAGGAGGCTGTTCTTCCCATTGTATTGTTCATCATCATCCTGAGAGGCAATCCACCACCACCACACTAGAGTAGGGTGTTACACCATAATGGTGGCCCGAACCAGTATAAATCTTGTGTCTTTCTGTGTTGCGAGTTCATCGAGTTCGTTCGCGAGATCTTAGCGAGCTAGGGCATAGATCGGTAGGAGGGAAAGACTTCACGCGCACCCCAGTGTTCGAACCTTAAGGGTTTGCCAGAACCCCACATTCGAAAATTCCCACAGAAATTTGCTAGCTATGTTGCTATTGAACAAGTGAGTGGACCTGGTGCATTGATGCTATTGATTATCTTCTCAATCTGCACTTCATTTGCAACACAAGGATGAACTCGACGAAGACTTTGCTCTTGCTGATCATTGTCTTCATCATTGGCATTGACTTCAGGTTGAGCATTGTCTTCGGGTTGATTAGGTGCAGAGATGATGAGTTCTTCTTCAGCCTGTGCCTCTAAAGGTATGATTTCTCTAGTACCCATAAGCTTGATGGATTCACTTGGTGAGACTTCATCTAGCACATTTGACAGGTGCTCTCTTTGCGAGCCATTAGTTTCATCGAACCACACATCCACAGTTTCAACAACTTTATAGTGAAAGAGGTTGAAGACTCTGTAGGAGTGCGAATCCTTTCCGTAGCCAAGCATAAAACCTTCATGTGCTTTCGGTGCAAATTTGGAAGTGTGATGTGGATCCTTGATCCAGCACCTAGCACCAAATACTCTGAAGTAGCTGACGTTTTGCTTCTTACCAGTTAGTAGCTCATATGATGTCTTCTTTAGAAGCTTGTGAAGATAAACACGGTTGATGATGTGGCATGCAGTATCAATGGCTTCGGGCCAGAACTTCCTTGGAGTCTTGTACTCATCGAGCATCGTCCGTGCCATCTCAATGAGGGTTCTATTCTTGCGCTCCACGGTGCCATTCTGATGAGGTGTGTATGGAGCTGAGAACTCATGAGTGATGCCCAATGTATCAAGATAAGTGTCGAGGCCGGTATTCTTGAACTCTGTGCCATTGTCACTTCGGATGTTCTTGATCTTGATGCCATAGTTTGTCATGGCACGATTGGCGAATCGTCTGAAGACATCCTGCACTTCATTCTTGTAGAGGATTATGTGCACCCATGTATATCTTGAGTAATCATCAACAATAACGAAGCCATAGAGGCAAGCAGTGGTAGTAAGAGTAGATTAGTGAGTAGGGCCAAATAAGTCCATGTGAGGCAGCTCGAAGGGATGGGAAGTTGTCATGATTTTCTTCGAGGGATGCTTGGCCCTAGTCATCTTTCTAGCTTCGCAGGCACCACACAGATGAACCTTCTTGAGCTTGACACCCTCGATGCTTATGACATGCTTCTTCTTCTTCTTCGCGAGAGTGTACAAGTTCCTCATGCCAGCATGCCCTAGCCTCCGATGCTAGAGCCAGCACTCTAAAGCGTTTGCTAGAAGACATACAGCCAGCTGTTGACCTGCTGAGAAATCCACAATGTACAAATCGTCTTTTTGATACCCTTCAAAGACTAGAGATTTGTCAGATTCCATAAGCACGAGGCACTGATATTTTCCAAACATCACAATCATGTTCAGATCACAAAGCATTGAGGCAGACATTAAGTTGAAACCAAGGGATTCAACAAGCATCACTTTATCCATGTGCTGATCCTTTGAGATTGCAACTCTACCTAGACCCAATAGCTTGCTTTTTACCAGTGTCAGTAAATGTGATGTGACTCTTGTCAGATGGATGTAGGGTTGAATCCATGAGAAGACTTCGATCACCAGTCATGTGATTAGTGCATCCATTGTCCATAATCCATTCTGAAGCCTTTGGTGTCATACCCTAGAGTGCAGTTTGGGGGATAGGCTTCACCAAGAGTATTGTGAAGCATAAACATTTGAGGAACAAGCGGATTATGAAAATTTAGGTCTCGGTTAGGATAAGTAGGATGTTTGTCAAGAAATCCTGGGACGAAATACATAATAAGACCATTTGGACATTTTATCTTGGGTCCCACAAGATGTTTTAGGTCCCCAGCATAAGCATCAGACGCATTTGATTTCCGGCTGGAGACCTTTCCCTGCAAAAGAGAGTTAATTTTTCTTAACCACCCACATCTTTAGGGGTGGCTTAGAAGCAATGAGTCTAAGTGCAGCATTTGAGAATTTTGGCTTTGGAGCCCTAGCAAATAGCCTTGTAGGAGGTGAATAATACTCATAAGAATAAGCAGAATAGTTCTTTGTCTTATGAACATAGGGGTTTGATGAAACACGCTCATATTCATAAGTTCGAGTATGGTTTCCTTGCAAAACATTGGTGTTAGGGTGACTCTGGTGAGTCCTCTGTATGTATGAAGCCTTTGGACCATATGAAGACTTTGGTCTGGGGTTTGTCTTCTTCCCTGGTGGTGTCATGATGACATTCACATGAAGTTTCTCAAGACAACTTTTGGGCACCCAGATCTTCTTCAAAGGTGGTCCATTCCCGTAGTTAGTACCAATATACCTGGCAAACACTTCACCATTCTGATTCTTAAATAGTTTGTAGTTTGCATCAAAGGATTCATTAATGATAATAGGGTTAGCACAAGTAAAGCCAGATAAGATAGATGGATCCATTGAAGGTTCCTTTGCAGCAACCCATGTGGTTTTGGGGTACTGCTCAGGCTTCCAGTATGAACCATCAACATTCATTTTCCTCTCGATCCCAACACCCTCTTTCCTAGGGTTTTGGTTCAGAATCTGTTTCTTGAGGACATCACACAGTGTCTAATGCCCTTTGAGGCTTTTGTACATCCCTGTTTCAAGTAATGTCTTCAACCTGGCATTCTCATCAGCAATAGTACACTACAAGAAATATGTCAACTTGTGACCACCACTATTGGTCATTGAATGGTCATTGTTTTCCATTTGTGATCCTTTTGTGACCAAAAATAGAAGGTCAAAAGCTGGCCTTCGGAAACTGAAATTAACGACCTTTCTTCTGGAATGGTCGTAGATGTTTATGACCCAAAAAAGGTCGTAGATTTAACGACCAATTAATTTGGTCACTAGCAATCCGATCACACCACGTCAGATCCACAGTGGCAAGCTAACGTGGTAGAGTTACGACCAAATGAAAAGGTCGTAAAATAGAATCAGCCTGGTCCATTTCAGCCGTCTACATGGGCCAAGCCCAATAATTCAGCCCATTTAATGTTTTTTACTCTTTATTTTGCTTATCTACATGGGCCTGGCCCAATAATTTGGCCTTTTATTTTCTGGGAATGGAGCCTTTTTTGATGAATTTTTTTATAGTCCACTATTGTTTTGGGCCACAACATTTTTAGTCTAGTTCAAATTTGGGCCTTGGCCTTTTTATTTTCTGTGATGCAGCCTTTTACAAACTTTTTTCTTATAGTCAACTCTTTTTTTAGGCCCGAGCCTTTTTAGTCTAATTCTTGTTTGGGCCTCGGCCTTTTTGCAGTCCAACTAAGTTTAATCCAAATAATATTCAGAAAATGCATAACTTCACAGGTTCATAACTTCACAGAAAAGGCATAGCTTCCAAACTGCCATCACAGGTTCAAACAGCCAAGTGCAAAATGCAAAATGCTCCCAAGTTCACAAGTGCTCCCAGGTTCACTTGCCAAGTGCAAAATGCAACAAACTGCATAAGTTCACAACCTACTATGACATAAGTTCACATGTTCAAAGACAAACTACAACAGCAACAATTGAGACTACCAAAATGTAACCCAGGTCCAAAATGCAACACAGATTCACAAGTTCAAACTACTCATCCTGCTCGCAGGTTCAAACTACCTTAGCTCCAAAGAAAGCCATCAAGTGGGCTAACTTCTCATCCCGATCTTGAGACTTCTTGCGTAGCAGCTCAAGTTCCTTGTCGCGTGCAGCTTCAGCTTCTTCCGTCGTTATCTTGATTGCCACCAATTCTTCTCGCATCACTTCAGCTTGAAGCTCCGACCTCTCCAGCTTCTGCTCAAGATAACAAACATGAGCAGCCACAACATCAGTTGCCTTGCTAGAGTTGTTGCTAGATGATTGGAGCCCAACATTCCTGAGGAATGTGCTTTTCTTGACTTTGGTCTTGAGCACTTCTTCAACAATTTCAACAGTAGACTTTCGCTCTTCACCTTCTGGTACCGGCGCGTCCTTAATTTTTTCCATCTCAAGCTAGCATATGGAGGAAAATGATAGGCATTAGTGGGAGATCTATTTCACATTTTGCAAACCAATCCAAGCAAGAGAAACCAAACCAGCACACAAATGGATTATTTGAAGTAACCAAACCAGCACACAAAATCTATACATAGATATTTTACTCAAGCTCAAATAGAAGAAGATGATGACTAGTAACTTGACAACATTATTTGACTAGTAACTTATGTGACCTGGAGACATGCAATTTGAACAATATGATCACGTCATTAAGCCTAGAATGGTGGTTCTATATAAGATGGCTTCCCGAGTGAGCCGATCATCAAACTAACATTCAGATCAAATTTCATCATATCATAAAAAATGCAACAAATAGCTATAACAAGGTCTAATATATTTGTTGAACTATCAAATAACATCAAAGCATGGAACATAGAGTGTGTTCTTGACATGAAACAGCATCAAAGCTGGCTGTGAATCAAACAGGGCTGAGGTTTCTAGACAAAAGTTTGAACTGGCTGGACAAAGCATGGAGTGACTTACTATAGCAGTCTTGACTGGCCCCGAAAACCCGTGCTTCTTGCTATTCTGGTGGCCTTAAACAAGTCAACCGCAGACATCTCCTCACCCTTACGCTCTTCTTTCTGAAAAAAATTTCAACAAAAATCAAAATGTTATTCAGCAAGAATCAGAAATGTTATTCAACGAGGATCAAACGGTAAGGTCTCTAGAGAAAAGTTCTCATAGTGGCAAAAATGTGTGTTGTGTAGTGCCTCTAACTAGTTCTCTGATTGTACACGACTTTTTCTCGATTCATCTTGTTCGACACACAGGTTTCCTACAAAAAAGCATATTGTCAGCATGATCTAGCACTAGCATATCATGTGCAGAACATAAAGCAGCAAACAAAGCAGAGACAAACCTTATGTCTTGGGGTAGACCACATCTCCACCAGAGCTTGCCATTCACCGTCCGTCAGATCTGGCACCGGAGACTTGATGCTGACTTTGTTTGCTGCTACGGTATCAAAATACTTCTTCTTGATCTGATGGCGTCTGTTCTTTGAATTTTTCTGCATAATATCTTTGCACGCGGTGTTGATGGTCTCCGAGTCCGTGTTCATCTCAAAATTTGCCTACCAAGACAGCAAACAAGGTAGGAACAATATTAGTGGTCATGCATAGGTGTAACAGAAAATAGATAGCACATTAACTACGAAATAAGTAGCTTACATCAACTTTCCCAATGTAGTTCTCCAATAGACTAGCATTTTTGGTATAGCTTGAAGTGAGGAAGAATCGGCAGATGGCTTCTTGCAACGAGTCCACACTCAGAAGCAAGCTTTTCTGCCTGCAGAGGCTTCTCTGGATGCTTCATCCCTTCGGCAATATGGATAGGCACCTTGCTACCAAGCGACTTTGTGATTCTCTCTAGCCCTTTGCCCTTTCTAAGTCTAGTCTTGGTAGTCATTGCATCTGAAAATGAAATTGAACTCATAAATTAGAATAGAAATCGACAAATGAAGAAATCGAGAAAAGCATACAAGATCATTCCATTTGGAAAATGCACTAGTAAAAGAGAGCATTGCAAAGGTCAACTTGCCTGGTTGAAGCACAAGCTGTTGTTCTTCTTCACTGATGACAACGTTCCTATCAATAGAAGGTGCAACAAGGCTGAGGTCTATGTGGATAGTGCCTGCTTCATCTATGCAGATAGTTCCTCCTTCATCTAGGCAGACAGTGCTACTTCCATCCATGCGGAGAGTGGCTCCTTCATCCATGGGCAGCAACTCATCACCCATTTGCACCAAGGTCTCATAGTCCATGCACAGCAGACTTTCCTGATGGTCCGTCGCACTCGCCATCTTTGCTTTACGCCTTGTGACTCTATCAGGGGCAGGTTCATCAGGTTCCAGGATCCACTTTTTTTGTCCTGGAGCTGGGGCCATCACCCTTCCTGGAGGCATTGCAGCAGATGTTTCTGAGCTCTTCTTCTTGCTGACTGTCTTCTTAACGCCAGGCCTCTTCGCCCTAGATTCCTTTAGTGCCTTGTATAAACAGCACGGAAAAAGCATTAGATCACAAGAGAAATATGTGAGCACAAGGAAACACATAAAATACAAGAACCCCAACCCTCCAAGCAAAGACAGAGTTTGCACCTTAACAGTCTTCTTCACTATGACATCATCCACTTCATCTCCATCAATAACTTCATCCTCCTTAGGATTGTACTCTCGGTCATCATTGATAACTCCACTACCTTCTTGAACCTCATTACTTCTACCTTCTTGTACATCATTTGTTTTCCTAATCATCGACGCTATTGCACCGATGCCAAGGGACTGGAACATCCGATTGTTCCTCATCATATTTCTAGCCCTAAACTTCTCGTACTTGGTGAGTCTTTGCATGATAAAGGAAACATAACTATCAGGTGAATGTTTGGAATGCATGGATAGCCAACCAAACATATCTTATGATATTTTATTATCATTTAATCCTAGTTATTCAGGTAAGGAAGGCTAACAGCACACATGCACAATTAAGCCAACTTATTCAGATTGCAGCAATACATTTCACTTAGCATATTAAGACACATATTTTATGAAACGGATAGTATAACCACAAGGAGCAAGTTGCATACCAACAGTTGGCCTCATGTTTGACCTTGTCCTCCTTGTCATGGATGATCTTGAGGTGGTGCTTGCAAAATAGAATAAACAACAATCAGATGCAATAGGGATAAAGTAAAATGTTGCACTTGTATCAATAAAGGAAAGCCTTTGGACCATCATGCACATACAATGATGTAGTGTTATTACTTAAGCAAACATGTAAGTGCACTAAACAAGCATGCATGTACACTAGAAAGATATGTACACTAAACAAGCAAGCAAGCGAAGTGCTACTGATAGAAACAAGCAAGCAATGAAGGAAATTGAAGAGAAGCAAGCAAGTACTATTGGTACAAACCTTAATTAATAAGCAAGCAAGTAGCTTCTTCTCCATGTGCTATTGATACAAGCAAGTACTGCTGATGGAGACCCTAATTAAGCATGTATGATAGCAAGCAACATGTATGTTAGCAAGCAAGCAACATGAACTAGTGAATTGGTGTCATGTACACATGCTTAGACAGTCTGACAGGAAGCTAGACGAGTATATCATGAGGACCTTCAAAACAACTAGATGTTGCCACTGGTAAAGCATGAAACAAAAGTACCTGTAGAAGTACAAAAGCAGATGAAAAAATTATTCTCAACTAATATTATGCTGCCTCTACACACCAAAAATGGCTACAAACTAGAAGACACACAAGTTAAGACATTTCGACAATTAGAATCAACTATGTATATTATAGCACCCAAAATTATCTAGCACCAATCTAGTATATATTAAAACTAGTCATACAGCCTTAACACACCAGGAATTCCAATACCACAATAAGTACTAAGCATTCTCTTGTTCACTGGAAAGAAGAACACAAGCTTCATGCGCATATCACAAAAGAAGAACACTGCTACAAACCCCAATACTGCTACTGATAGCAAAGTACTACAAGCAAAGTGCTACAAGCAATCAAGTACATGTTGATACAAACCCTAGTAGCAAGCAAGCAAAGTGCATAAGTGCTACTAATACAAGCAAGCAAGCATGGAAAGTGCTACTGATAGAAACAATCAAACTGCTACTGATAGAAACAAGTAAGCATGGAAGGAAATTGAATCATACAAGCAAGCAAGTACTGTTAATACAAACAAGCAAGCAAGTAGCTTCTTCTCCAAGTGCTACTGATACAAGCTAAGTAATTAAATCATACAGAAGCAACATGAACCAGAGGGGGATCTCCCTCTAACCTCATTCACTTCCTCATCCATCCCCATCCCCTAAAATCATGCACTTCCTCTAACATCATCCACTTCCTCATCCATCCCCATCCCCTAAAATCATGCACTTCCTCTCCATCAACATGAACCCTAAACCATGAGGGGGATCAAACAAACCACCAGGAGGTCCTAACCCTAGAATCACCAGGAGCTCCTAGATGAACATGAACAAGAACCACCAGGAGCTCCTAGATCGACCGAATCCTAACCATAGATCGACAGAATCCTAACCCTAGATCGACCGAATCCTAACCCTAGATCGACCAGGAGGGGGATCTATCGAACCCTAGAAGATCGAGGGGAGGGGGGAGGGGAGAGGAGAGGGGTACCTTCCATCATCGATCGTTGATGATGTGGATGATGTAGCCACCGTCATCGATGTAGTCACTGTCGTTGATGTAGTCACTATCTTTGATGTAGTCGTCGCCGATGTGGTCGATGTAGCCGTTGATGTAGCCACCGTCGTCGAGGGGAGAGAGAAGGGTGGATTCGTCGTTGTGGAGGGCGGCACACCGCGGCGCGGCGGGGCGGTGCAGAGGCGTGGCGGGGCAGCACGGAGCAGGGGAGGGAGTGGGAGTGGGTCAGCGTGGAGCAGGGAGGGGCGGCGTGGAGCAGGGTTCATCGGGGAGGGGAGGTGCGGGGTGTCAGGGCGGCACGGAGGAGGGGCGGCGCTAGGGTTGCGGAGTGGGTAATGGGGAGTGGAGGGGCGGGGCTAGGGTTACGGGGAAGGGAGGGGATCCCGCGTGTTAGTGGGAGAGGGAGTGGTGAGTCCCGCCTGGTAGTGGGAGAGGGAATGGAGGGAGTGGATGGAAATTTTGGTGAATGTAAACTTTTGGTGTGGGAGGGAAATTCTTTTGGGTTTGGGGGCAGAAAATTTTAGGTTTTTTAATACTTTGTAGAAATCATGGTTAAAATCATACCGAATAGGTCAATAAAACACCGGTATTGCAAGTTTAGTATTTTTTCTAGTTGGTAGGCCACATTTGATGATGTGACGCGAAGGTCTCCCATTTTTTTTATTTTTTTTGAATTTTTTACAGTGTTTTCAAAAACCGGCCGATTTCGTTGCGGCGGCCGTCCGTGGCCAGGGGTTGAGTCATGCCAACCTATTGTCGATTCTGTGATGAAATGCCTACCTATGAAGCTAAAAAGGATTTTTTAGAGAAAATAATGGGCAAGCTATGGAGGACCCGCAGTTCAAATTCTAGCCGGTTCCAGCTGAATCGGCCAAAGGTTGTCTAAAATGGCCGGAAGTAGCTATGATGGTCAGAAAAGCATGATTTTTGGCGACCGTCCGTAAAATAGGGTCTAATTTCGGATATATATGGAATGGCACCATTTGGGGTGACCCTCCTTGTAGCCGCTTCACGAAAAACACATGTTTTTAGCATTCAAAAAATGAAAAACGGTTTTTTGTGAAAAAAGTTGGAACCTAGCTTTGGCAACATTGTTTGCCATCACAAGATAGAGCATGCGCCAAATTTGGGCATATTATCAAAAACTGTTCAACGAATGCGGCCATATCGTTGCTAGTTTGGCTTGAAAGCCATGAATCTTCGTTCATGGTAGGTCGTTTTTGAGGACACCTTTTCAAAAAAACACCAGTATTGCAAGTTTATTATTTTTGCTAGTTGGTAGGCCACATTTGATGATGTGACGCAGAGGTCTCCCTTTTTTTGATTTTTTTGAATTTTTTACGGTGCTTTCAAAAACCGGCTGATTTCGTCGCGGCGGCCGTCCGTGGCTAGGGTTTGAGTGAAGGAAATATTCCCTAGAGGCAATAATAAAGTTATTATTTATTTCCTTATATCATGATAAATATTTATTATTCGTGCTAGAATTGTATTAACCGGAAACATAATACATGTGTGAATACATAGACAAACAGAGTGTCACTAGTATGCCTCTACTTGACTAGCTCGTTAATCAAAGATGGTTATGTTTCCTAACCATGGACAAAGAGTTGTTATTTGATTAACGGGATCACATCATTAGGTGAATGATCTGATTGACATGACCCATTCCATTAGCTTAACACCCGATCGTTTAGTATGTTGCTATTGCTTTCTTCATGACTTATACATGTTCCTATGACTATGAGATTATGCAACTCCCGTTTGCCAGAGGAACACTTTGTGTGCTACCAAATGTCACAACGTAACTGGGTGATTATAAAGGTGCTCTACAGGTGTCTCCAAAGGTACATGTTGGGTTGGCGTATTTCGAGACTAGGATTTGTCACTCCGATTGTCGGAGAGGTATCTCTGGGCCCTCTCGGTAATGCACATCACATAAAGCCTTGCAAGCATTGCAACTAATGAGTTAGTTGTGAGATGATGTATTACGGAACGAGTAAAGAGACTTGCCGGTAACGAGATTGAACTAGGTATTGAGATACCGACGATCGAATCTCAGGCAAGTAACATACTGATGACAAAGGGAACAACGTATGTTGTTATGCGGTCTGACCGATAAAGATCTTCATAGAATATGTAGGAGCCAATATGAGCATCCAGGTTCCGCTATTGGTTATTGACCGGAGACATGTCTCGGTCATGTCTACATTGTTCTCGAACCGTAGGGTCCACACGCTTAAGGTTTCGATGACAGTTATATTATGAGTTTTGATGTATCGAAGGAGTTCGGAGTCCCGGATGAGATCGGGGACATGACGAGGAGTCTCTAAATGGTCGAGATGTAAAGATCGATATATTGGACGACTATATTCGGACATCGGAAAGGTTCCGAGTGATTCGGGTATTTTTCGGAGTACTGGAGAGTTACGGGAATTCGCCAGGGAGTATATGGGCCTTATTGGGCCATACAGGAATAGAGGAGAGAGGCCAAAAGGAAGGAGGCCTGCGCCCCCCCTCTGGTCCGAATTGGACAAGGGGCGCAGCCCCCATTTCCTTTTTCCTCTCCCCCTCTTTCCCCTTCTCCTACTCCAACAAGGAAGGAAGGAGTCCTACTCCCAGTGGGAGTAGGACTCGCCTTGGCGCGCCCCCTTCTAGGCCAGCCGCCCCCTCCCCCTTGCTCCTTTATATACGGGGGCAGGCGGGCACCTCTAGACACACAAGTTGATCTTCGTGATCATTCCTTAGCCGTGTGCGGTGCCCCCCTCCACCATATTCCACCTCGGTCATATTGTAGCGGTGCTTAGGCGAAGCCCTGCGATGGTAGAACATCAAAGTCGTCACCACACCATCGTGCTGACGGAACTCCTCCCCGACGCTTTGCTGGATCGGAGCCCGGGGATCGTCATCGAGCTGAACGTGTGCCAAGAACTCGGAGGTGCCGGAGTAACGGTGCTTGGATCGGTCGGATCGTGAAGACGTACGACTACATCAACCGCGTTGTCACAACACTTCCGCTGTCGGTCTACAAGGGTACGTAGATCACACTCTCCCGTCTCGTTGCTATGCATCACCATGATCTTGCATGTGCGTAGGATTTTTTTTGAAATTACTACGTTCCCCAATAGTGGCATCCGAGCCTAGGTTTTATGTGTTGATGTTATATGCACGAGTAGGACACAAGTGAGTTGTGGGCGATATAAGTCATACTGCTTACCAGCATGTCATACTTCGGTTCGGTGGTATTGTTGGACGAAGCGGCCCAGACCGACATTACGCGTACGCTTACGCGAGACCGGTTCTCCCGACGTGCTTTGCACAAAGGTGGCTAGCGGGTGATAGTTTCTCCAACTTTAGTTGAACCGAGTGTGGCTACGCCCGGTCCTTGCGAAGGTTAAAACAGCACCAACTTGACAAACTATCATTGTGGTTTTGATGCGTTGGTAAGATTGGTTCTTGCTTAAGCCCGTAGCAGCCACGTAAAACTTGCAACAACAAAGTAGAGGACGTCTAACTTGTTTTTGCAGGGCATGTTGTGATGTGATATGGTCAAGACATGATGCTAAATTTTATTGTATGAGATGATCATGTTTTGTAACCGAGTTATCGGCAACTGGCAGGAGCCATATGGTTGTCGCTTTGTTGTATACAATGCAATCGCGCTGTAATGCTTTACTTTATCACTAAGCGGTAGCGATAGTCGTGGAAGCATAAGATTAGCAAGACGACAACGATGCTACGATGGAGATCAAGGTGTCGCGCCGATGACGATGGTGATCAGGACGGTGCTTCGAAGATGGAGATCACAAGCACAAGATGATGATGGCCATATCATATCACTTATATTGATTGCATCTGATGTTTATCTTTTATGCATCTTATCTTGCTTAGATTGACGATAGCATTATAAGATGATCTCTCACTAATTATCAAGAAGTGTTCTCCCTAAGTATGCACCGTTGCGAAAGTTCTTCGTGCTGAGACACCACATGATGATCAGGTGTGATAGGCTCTACGTTCAAATACAACGGGTGCAAAACAGTTGCACACGCGGAATACTCAGGTTATACTTGACGAGCCAAGCATATACAGATATGGCCTTGGAACACGGAGACCGAAAGGTCGAGCGTGAATCATATAGTAGATATGATCAACATAGTGATGTTCACAAATGAAACTACTCCATCTCACGTGATGATCGGACATGGTTTAGTTGATTTGGATCACGTAATCACTTAGAGGATTAGAGGGATGTCTATCTAAGTGGGAGTTCTTAAGTAATATGATTAATTGAACTTAAATTTATCATGAACTTAGTCCTAGTAGTATTTTGCAAATTATGTTGTAGATCAATAGCTTGCGTTGTTGCTTCCCTGTGTTTATTTTGATATGTTCCTAGAGAAAATAGTGTTGAAAGATGTTAGTAGCAATGATGCGGATTGGATCCGTGATCTGAGGTTTATCCTCATTGCTGCACAGAAGAATTATGTCCTTGATGCATTGCTAGGTGACGGACCTATTGCAGGAGCAGATGCAGACGTTATGAACGTTTGGCTAGATCAATATGATGACTACTTGATAGTTTAGTGCACCATGCTTAATGGCTAAGAATCGGGACTTCAAAGACGTTTTGAACGTCATGGAGCATATGAGATGTTCCAGGAGTTGAAGTTAATATTTCAAGCAAATACCCGAGTTGAGAGATATGAAGTCTCCAACAAGTTCTATAGCTAAAAGATGGAGGAGAATCGCTCAACTAGTGAGCATGTGACCAGATTGTCTGAGTACTACAATCGCTTGAATCAAGTGGGAGTTAATCTTCCAAATAAGATAGTGATTGACAGAATTCTCTAGTCACCATCACCAAGTTAGTAGAACTTCGTGATGAACTATGATATGCAAGGGATAATGGAAAGGATTCCCAAGCTCTTCGTAATGCGGAAATTGACGAAGGTAGAAATCGAGAAAAACATCAAGTGTTGATGGTAGACAAGACCACCAGTTTCAAGAAAAGGGAAGAGGGAAGAAGGGGAACTTCAAGAAGAATAGCAAGCAAGTTGTTGCTCAAGTGAAGAAGCCCAAGTCTGGTCCTAAGCCTGAGACTAAGTGTTTCTACTGCAAAGGGACTGGTCACTGGAAGTGGAACTACCCCAAGTGATTGGCAGATAAGAAGGATGGCAAAGTGAACATAAGTATATTTGATATACATGTTATTGATGTGTACTTTACTAGTGTTTATAGCAACCCCTCAGTATTTGATACTAGTTCAGTTGCTAAGATTAGTAACTCGAAACGGGAGTTGCAGAATAAACAGAGACTAGTTAAGGGTGAAGTGATGATGTGTGTTGGAAGTGGTTCCAAGATTGATATGATCATCATCGCACACTCCCTATACTTCGGGATTAGTGTTGAACCTGAATAAGTGTTATTTGGTGTTTGCGTTAAGCATGAATATGATTTGATCATGTTTATTGTAATACGGTTATTCATTTAAGTAAGAGAATAAATTGTTGTTCTATTTACAAGAATAAAACCTTATATGGTTACACACCCAATGAAAATAGTTCGTTGGATCTCGATCGTAGTGATACACATAATCATAATATTGAAACCAAAAGATGCAAAGTTAATAATGATAGTGCAACTTATTTGTAGCACTGCCGTTTAGGTCATATTGGTGTAAAGCGCATGAAGAAACTCCATCTGATGGGATTTTGGAATCACTTGATTATGAATCACTTGATGCTTGCGAACCATGCCTCATGGGCAAGACGACTAAGACTCCGTTCTCCGGAACGAGCAACTGACTTATTGGAAATAATACATACTGATGTATGCGGTCCGATGAGTGTTAGGGCTCACCGTAAGTATCGTTATTTTCTGAACTTCACAGATGATTTGAGCAGATATGGGTATATCTACTTGATGAAACATAAGTCTGAAACATTTGAAAAGTTCAAAGAATTTCAGAGTGAAGTGGAAAATCATCGCGACAAGAAAATAAAGTTTCTACGATCTGATCGCGGAGACAAATATTTGAGTTACGAGTTTGGTCTTCAATTAAAACAATGTGGAATAGTTTCACAAACTCATGCCACATGGAACACCACAGCATAATGGTGTGTCCGAACGTCATAACCGTACTTTATTGGATATAGTGCAATCTATGATGTCTCTTACCGATCTACCACTATCGTTTTGGGGTTATGCATTAGAGACAGCTGCATTCACGTTAAAAGGGCACCATCTAAATCTGTTGAGACGACACCATATGAACTATGGTTTGGCAAGAAACCAAAGTTGTCGTTTCTTAAAGTTTGGGGTTGCAATGCTTATGTGAAAAAGTTTCATCCTGATAAGCTCAAACCCAAATTGGAAAAGTGTGTCTTCATAGGATACCCATAAAGTTATTGTTGGGTACACCTTCTATCACAGATCCAAAGGCAAGACATTCGTTGCTAAGAATGGATCCTTTCTAGAGAAGGAGGTTCTCTCTAAAGAAATGAGTGGGAGGAAAGTAGAACTTGATAAGGTAATTGTACCTTCTCCCTTATTGGAAAGTAGTTCATCATAGAAATCTGTTCCTGTGACTACTACACCAATTAGTGAGGAAGCTAATGATGATGATCATGTAACTTGAGATCAAGTTACTACCGAATCTCGTAGGTAAACCAGAGTGAGATCCGCACCAGAGTGGTACGGTAATCCTGTTCTGGAGGTCACGCTACTTGACCATGACGAACCTACGAACTATGAAGAAGCGATGGTGAGCCCAGATTCCGCAAAATGGCTTGAGGCCATGAAATCTGAGATGGGATCCATGTACGAGAACAAAGTATGGACTTTGGTTGACTTGCCCAATGATTGGCAAGCAATTGAGAATAAATGGATCTTCAAGAGGAAGACGAATGCTGATAGTAGTGTTACTATCTACAAAGCTAGAATTGTCGCAAAAGGTTTTCGACAAGTTCAAGGTGTTGACTACGATGAGAGTTTCTCACTCGTATCTATGCTTAAGTCTGTCCGAATCATGTTAACAATTACCGCATTTTATGAAATCTGGCAAATGGATAAACAAAACTGCATTCCTTAATAGATTTATTAAAGAAGAGTTGTATATGATACAACTAGAAGGTTTTGTCAATCCTAAAGGTGCTAACAAAATATGCAAGCTCCAGCGATCCATATATGGACTGGTGCAAGCATCTCGGAGTTGGAATATACGCTTTGATAAGTTGATCAAAGCATATAGTTTTATACAAACTTGCGATGAAGCCTGTATTTACAAGAAAGTGAGTGGGAGCACTACAACATTTCTGATAAGTATATGTGAATGACATATTGTTGATCGGAAATAATGTAGAATTATTCTGCAAAGCATAAAGGAGTGTTTGAAAGGAATTTTCCAAAGTAAGACCTTGGTGAAGCTGCTGACATATTGAACATCAAGATCTATAGAGATAGATCAAGACACTTGATAAGTTTTTTTCAATGAGTACATACCTTGACAAGATTTTGAAGTAGTTCAAAATAGAACAGTCAAAGAAAGAGTTCTTGTCTGTGTTACAAGGTGTGAAATTGAGTAAGACTCAAAACCCGACCACGATAGAAGATAGAAAGAGAATGAAAGTCATTCCCTATGCCTCAGCCATAGGTTCTATAAAGTATGCCATGCTATGTACCAGATCTACTGTATACCCTACACTAATTTTGGCAAGGTAGCACAATAGTGATCTAGGAGTAGATCACTGGACAGCGGGCAAAATTATCCTTAGTGGAATAAGGATATGTTTCTCGATCATGGAGGTGACAAAAAGGTTCGTCGTAAAGGGTTACGTCGATGCAAGTTTTGACACTAATCCAGATGACTCTAAGTCTCAATCTGAATACATATTGAAAGTGGGAGCAATTAGCTAGAGTAGCTCTGTGCAGAGCATTGATGACATAGAAATTTGCAAAATACATACGGATCTGAATGTGGCAGACCCGTTGACTAAACTTCTCTCACAAGCAAAACATGATCACACCTTAGTACTCTTTGGGTGTTAATCGCATAGCGATATGAACTAGATTACTGAATCTAGTAAACCCTTTGGGTGTTGGTCACATGAAGATGTGAACTAATCACATAAAGATGTGAACTATTAGTGTTAAATCACATGGTGATGTGAACTAGATTATTGACTCTAGTGCAAGTGGGAGACTGAAGGAAATATGCCCTAGAGGCAATAATAAAGTTATTATTTATTTCCTTATATCATGATAAATGTTTATTATTCATGCTAGAATTGTATTAACCGGAAACATAATACATGTGTGAATACATAGACAAACAGAGTGTCACTAGTATGCCTCTACTTGACTAGCTCGTTAATCAAAGATGGTTATGTTTCCTAACCATGCACAAAGAGTTGTTATTTGATTAACGGGATCACATCATTAGGTGAATGATCTGATTGACATGACCCATTCCATTAGCTTAGCACCCGATCGTTTAGTATGTTGCTATTTCTTTCTTCATGACTTATACATGTTCCTATGACTATGAGATTATGCAACTCCCGTTTGCCGGAGGAACACTTTGTGTGCTACCAAATGTCACAACGTAACTGGGTGATTATAAAGGTGCTCTACAGGTGTCTCCAAAGGTACATGTTGGGTTGGCGTATTTTGAGACTAGGATTTGTCACTCCGATTGTCGGAGAGGTATCTCTGGGCCCTCTCGGTAATGCACATCACATAAAGCCTTGCAAGCATTGCAACTAATGAGTTAGTTGTGAGATGATGTATTACGGAACGAGTAAAGAGACTTGCCGGTAATGAGATTGAACTAGGTATTGAGATACCGACGATCGAATCTCGGGCAAGTAACATACTGATGACAAAGGGAACAACGTATGTTGTTATGCGGTCTGACCGATAAAGATCTTCGTAGAATATGTAGGAGCCAATATGAGCATCCAGGTTCCGCTATTGGTTATTGACCGGAGACATGTCTCGGTCATGTCTACATTGTTCTCGAACCATAGGGTCCGCACGCTTAAGGTTTCGATGACAGTTATATTATGAGTTTTGATGTACCGAAGGAGTTCGGAGTCCCGGATGAGATCGGGTACATGACGAGGAGTCTCGAAATGGTCGAGATGTAAAGATCGATATATTGGACGACTATATTCGGACATCAGAAAGGTTTCGAGTGATTCGGGTATTTTTCGGAGTACCGGAGAGTTATGGGAATTCGCCGGGGAGTATATGGGCCTTATTGGGCCATACAGGAATAGAGGAGAGGCGCAAAAAGGAAGGAGGCATGCGCCCCCCCTCTGGTCCGAATTGGACAAGGGGCGCAGCCCCCATTTCCTTTTTCCTCCCCCCCTCTTTCCCCTTCTCCTACTCCAACAAGGAAGGAAGGAGTCCTACTCCCAGTGGGAGTAGGACTCCCCTTGGCGCGCCCCCTTCTAGGCCAGCCGCCCCCTCCCCCTTGCTCCTTTATATACGGGGGCAGGGGGCACCTCTAGACACACAAGTTGATCTTTGTGATTGTTCCTTAGCCGTGTGCGGTGCCCCCCTCCACCATATTCCACCTCGGTCATATTGTAGCGGTGCTTAGGCGAAGCCCTGCGACGGTAGAACATCAAAATCGTCACCATGCCGTCGTGCTGACGGAACTCCTCCCCGACGCTTTGCTGGATTGGAGCCCGGGGATCATCATCGAGCTGAACGTGTGCCAAGAACTCGGAGGTGCCGGAGTAACGGTGCTTGGATCGGTCGGATCGTGAAGACGTACGACTACATCAACCGCGTTGACACAACGCTTCCGCTGTCGGTCTACAAGGGTACGTAGATCACACTCTCCCCTCTCGTTGCTATGCATCACCATGATCTTGCGTGTGCGTAGGATTTTTTTTGAAATTACTATGTTCCCCAACATTGAGTCGTGCCAACATGTTGTCGATTCTGTGATGAAATGCCTACCTGTGGAGCTAAAAAGGATTTTTAGCGAAAATAACGGGCAAGCTATGGAGGACCCGCAGTTCAAATTCCAGCTGGTTCCAGCTGAATCGTCGAAGGTTGTCTGAATGGCCGGAAGTAGCTACGAGGGTCGGAAAAGCATGATTTTTGGCGATTGTTCGTAAAATAGGGTCTACTTTCAGATAGACATGGAATGGCGCCGTTTTGGGGTGACCCTCCTTGTAGCCACTTCATGAAAAACGCATGTTTTTAGCATTCAAAAAATGAAAACGGTTTTTTTGTGAAACAAGTTGGAACCTAGCTTTGGCAACATTGTTTGCCATCACAAGATGGAGGCATGCGCCAAATTTGCACATATTATCAAAAACTATTCAACGAGTGCGGCCATATCGTTGCTAGTTTGGCTTGAAAGCCATGAATCTTTGTTTATGGTAGGTCGTTTTTGAGAACACCTTTTCAAAAAAAAAACACCGGCATTGCAAGTTTAGTATTTTTTTTCTAGTTGGTAGGCCACATTTGATGATGTGCCGTGGAGGTCTCACATTTTTGGATTTTTTTGAATTTTTCTATGGTGTTTTCAAAATCCAGCCGATTTCATCGCGGCGGCCGTCCGTGGCTAGGGTTTGAGTCATGCCAACCTGTTGCTGATTCTATGATGAAATGCCTACCTGTGAAGCTAAAAAGGATTTTTAGCAAAAATAACGGGCAAGCTATGGAGGACCCGCAGTTCAAATTTGTAGCGACCACACCTCAAACAGTCTGACCTCTATGCATTAGTGTCATCCCTGGATCAGTAATGCTGACACGCACAGTACTTGAAGGATTTATAACAGAGTAGCAATCACACACTTATTACATCGAGTGTCTCAAAAGAGAACTTATTAAAAATAATATGTCTTAAGGCCATCTAATAATGATAACAGCGGAAGGCTTGGAAGATAAGTGAGTCCATCAACTCCAACGGCATCACTGAGTATAGAACCACGATCTAAGGCTCCTTATTCGTTGTCTGAAAAGTCTGCAACATGAACGTTGCAGCCCGAAAACGAGTCAGCATATGGAATATTCTGGCAATGTAACACATAGAGAGTAGTGAACAGAAATAGGCTATACTACATGCATGTATGGCTGGTGGAAAGCTCTATGGTTATAGTTTTGCGTAAAGCAAGTTTTTCCCTACTGCAAAGGAATAAATTTTATTTAACTATCATGGTGTTTGTTAAACATTGAGAGTGTAGACACCCTCTCAATCCCAATTACACATTATCACTAAAACCCAACAAAATTAATTAAAGTCACATGATGAGATTCACATGATAATCCAAGTACTAGATACTCAAGACGTCCATAACCGGGGACACGGCTAACCATGATTAGTTTATACACTCTGCAGAGGTTTGCGCACTTTTCCCCACAAAACTCGATCTCCTCCGTTAGGATTCTCGCACTACATGGTGTTTGAGAAATGGATGACCCAGACATAGTCTTTCAGAAGCGCTAGCACCTTACGATCGGGTAGACCGTTACACCTACTTTCCCCTACATCTGCTAGTCTACCACTTTAAGAGTTCACACCACTTAATCAACTATGCTAGAGCCCATAGTAGCTTGTGCCTGCACACGGAAGTTTCTAGTATGAATAATCTCATGATCCCTTTGAGCCTGGGTGGCGGTCCAGAAGGAAAAACAGGCAATCGCTGGAATAACCAGGTGCCTCAATCCACCCAGATGTGTGTTAAAGTTGCCATCTTAAGTTTAACCATTAAGTAAACAATCTCACATCTGTCATGGATACACTCACCCAATCCACGTCTACTAGCATAGCATGGCATAAGAAAACGTAGAAGTAACTCGCAGGGTTTGATAATAAAACAGGTAATAGGTACGACCTCATCTACTTCCCAAAACCCACATATTAATCAGATCCTATTTATGCAATGGTTTGAGGATTGATCTAATGCAATAAAACTGGGTAGTAAGAGGTATGATCAAAGTGTTACTTGCCTTGTTGATGATCCGTGAAACCTAGAGATTTGAAGTAACAAGCGGTGCACTCCGGGTACTCTATCGCAAACAAACAAACAAGCATACAATAAGTACTCATCTAATGCATAGGTAAAACTCAAATAAGAGATCTAACCAGAAAGTTCAACTTAAGAACTCCAGTTTGCAAAAAGAAACAGATCGAACGAAACCAAGAAAATCAAACGGCGAAAGAAACAAGCTTCGATAACTAATCTGGACCTAAGTCAAAATTGACAGAAGCAAAACTTGTTTGAGTAGGTTAAACGGAAAGAGGGTTTCGAGACGAAACTCTAGGCGCTTGAATCACCTGATTCCGATAAACGAGCAAAAAGTTATACTAAAACGAAAATCGGATCAAAAATCGCGATCAGAAATAATCGCGGAAAATCCAAGGAAAAAAGAAAACTGACGAACAGATTAACGAACAAACGTTCATTATCTGAAACTAAATGATGAACTCGTGCGTTAAAACGAACGAACGAGCGAACGCAAACTAAAAAAACAAAACCGAAAAAAACCGATCTAAGGTTTTAAAAAAAACGAGCGAAAACCGGGCGGTTTTCTCGAGGAAGCCGCCGGCAGCGGTGGTGGTCAACCTCGGCGGCGGGACGGCAGTGGCGGGGCGGCTCCGGCGTCGGGCAGGGGCTCCGATAGGCAGCGGGGTCGGTGGCGGAGCGGCTCCGGGCGGCAGCGTCGGCGGCGGCGCTAGGGTTTGGGGCGGCGGGGCGGCTCGGGATGGGCTACGGGGTCGGCCTCCCCGGCTTATAAGGGCCTGCCGGGCCAGAGTCCTAGTCGGACACGGCCCGGTTAGGTCGGTTCGTTTGTTTTTTGGTTTTTTTAAATAATTTCGCGCAGAAAAACAAATGAAGGAAATACTAAACGGACTCCAAAAATCCCGAAATAAATTTTCCCCGACTTCTAAAATCAAGCCGGACAAGATGAACATTTATTTGGGGCCCAAATGCAATTTTGAAACATGTGTATTTTTTCTTAACTCAAATAAAATAGCGAGAAAACTCCAAAATAAAATTTTATTTGATTTTTTATTAAATCCTTAATATTTCTTTATTTTGGGAAAGTCATTTTATTCCCTCTCTCTTATTTTTATAATTTAAATAATTGAAGATAAAATAAATAAAATCAAATGATCCTATTTTCAATATTTGAGAAACCCCAAATATGAAAATAACGAAATCCTCAACTCTCTCCATGGGTCCTTGAGTTGCATAGGATTTCTAGGATCTAGCAAAAATGCAATAAAATATGATATGCAATGATGATATAATGTATAACATTCCAAATTGAAAATTTGGGATGTTACAAACCTACCCCCCTTGAGATGAATCTCGCCCTCGAGATTCGGGTTGGCTAGCAAATAGGTGAGGGTGGTCCTTCCGTAGATCTTCCTCTCGTTCCCATGTGGCTTCATCCTCGGTATGGTGGCTCCACTGAACTTTGCAAAACTTGATAACCTTGCTGCAGGTGACTCGGCTGGCATACTCGAGAATCTTGACTGGTTTCTCCTCACAAGTCAAATCACTATCCAACTGAATCGCTTCTAGCGGCACTGTATCTCTCAGCGGTATATCCGCCATCTCTGCGTGGCACTTCTTCAACTGGGAAACGTGGAACACATCGTGAACTCTCGACAATCCCTCAGGCAGTTCCAATTTATAAGCAACTTCTCCCATGCGTTCCAAAACTTTGTATGGTCCCACAAAGCGTGGCGCTAGCTTTCCCTTAACTCCAAAGCGCTTAGCTCCTCGAAGTGGAGATACACGAAGATAAACTCTATCTCCGGCTTCGTAAACTGTCTCCTTGTGTTTAGAATCTGCATAGCTCTTCTGCCTGGACTGGGCTACCTTGAGCCTATCGCGAATCAACTTCACCTTTTGTTCAGACTCCTTGATCAAATCTGGTCCAAACAACTGGCGGTCTCCAACTTCATCCCACGACAATGGTGTTCTGCACCGTCTTCCGTACAAGTCTTCAAAAGGGGCCATCTTCAAACTGGATTGATAACTATTGTTGTAAGAGAACTCCGCATATGGCAAGTTGTCATCCCAACTAGATCCATAATCTAGCGCACAAGCTCTCAGCATATCCTCCAAAATCTGATTGACTCTCTCGGTCTGTCCATCGGTCTGCGGATGAAAAGTTGCACTGAACTCTAGCATGGTACCCAAAGATTCGTGCAACTGATTCCAGAACTTTGAGGTAAACTGGGTTCCTCTATCTGATACAATGCTCCTCGGAACTCCATGCAGACATACGATCTTGGTCATGTATATCTTTGCCAACTTAGCGCTGGTGTAAGTGGTCTTCACTGGGATGAAATGAGCTAACTTTGTCAAGCGATCGACTACAACCCATATCGAGTCGTAGCCTGAGCTGGTCCTGGGTAATCCCGTGATAAAATCCATGCCTAGCTTATCCCACTTCCATTCGGGTATCGACAATGGTTGTAGCAATCCTGCTGGCTTCTGATGCTCTTCCTTTACACTCTGACATACATCAGAAACTTCTACATACTCTGCAATATCCTTCTCCGGGTCATTGGGCACATAAACGCGGTCCTCAAACCATAAGGTATCGTGTTCATCCTCACGAAATCCTTTAACTTTTCCCTTGCTCATCTTTTCCTTTATGGTGGAAATCTCCTTGTCGGTCTTCTGAGCTTCTTTGATCTTATCCATCAGAGTAGACTGAATCTCCAATGCTGCTACATAGCCTCTCGGAACTATCTCCAAACATAGCTCACGAAGATCCTCGGCTAACTCCTTTGGTAACTCTCCGGTCATTAGTGTGTTGACATGGCTCTTGCGGCTCAATGTGTTAGCTACTACGTTAGCCTTTCCGGGATGATAATGTAATCTCATATCATAATCCTTGATGAGCTCCAACCATCTCCTTTGCCTGAGATTCAACTCCTTCTGCATGAAGATGTACTCCAAACTCTTGTGATCCGTGTACACCTCACAATGGTTTCCGATGAGAAAATGTCTCCATGTCTTTAAGGTGTGCACTACGGCTGCTAACTCCAAGTCATGCGTAGCATAATTCAACTCATGGGGCTTAAGCTGTCGTGAGGCATATGAAACAACTCTTCCCTCCTTCATAAGCACTTCTCCAAGTCCTCGACGTGAAGCGTCGCAATATACCTCATAATCCTTGCGCTGATCTGGCAGAATCAATACCGGCGAGGTAACCAAACGTTTCTTCAACTCCTGGAAACTGGCCTCACATTCCTTAGTCCATTTGAACTTGGTATCCTTCTTCAACAACTCAGTCTAGGTTTTGCAATCTTCGAAAAAATTTCAATGAATCACCGGTAGTATCCTGCGAGTCCAAGAAAACTCCGGATCTCTCCAACTGTTGTTGGGGCTTCCCAATTTGTCACAGTGACAACCTTGGTGGCATCTACTACTATTCTTTCTCCGTATATAACATGTCCAAGGAACCCAACTTCCTTCAACCAAATCTCACATTTGCTGAACTTGGTGTATAGCTGATGTTCTCTGAGCTTACCAAGTACCAAACACAAATGTTCTTTATGTTCTTCTTCATTCTTCGAGTAAACCAGAATATCATCAATGAATACTATGCCGAACTTATCCAAAAACTCCATAAACACCTTGTTCATCATCTTCATAAAATAAGCAGGCGCGTTAGTCAGACCAAATGACATAACGGTATACTCATATAGCCCATACCTTGTGGTAAAAGTTGTCTTAGGTATGTCATGCTCCCGAATCTTCAACTGGTGGTATCCTGATTGCAAATTGATCTTGGAAAATACTTTAGCTCCTTGCAATTGGTCAAACAAATCATTGATCATCGGCAGTGGGTACTTATTCTTGATCGTCACCTCATACAATCCTCGATAATCAACAACCATCCTTAACGACCCATCCTTTTTTTCCACTAGAAGTACTGGTGATCCCCAAGGTGACGAACTTGGGTGAATATATCCCTTTTCTAGTAACTCTTTAATGTTCTTCTTAATCTCCACCAATTCCTTTGTAGGCATTCTATATGGTCTCTTAGATATTGGTTCTGTGCCTAGCAAAAGCTCAATCAAAAACTCAATTTCTCTATCCGGTGGCATGCCTGACAACTCTTCTGGAAATACATCCGGAAAATCCATTAACACCGTTACCTCCTCCTGTACAACTCCTGATAAGGAATTTACTTGAGTCCTATTCGGCACATGCCTTGATACATACTTGATCCTTCTTCCCTCTGGGGTGGTAAGCAAAATCAACTTACTGGCGCAATCGATGTTTCCTCCATACATCGATAGCCAATCCATACCCAGAATTACATCCAAACCTTGCGATTCCAAAATGATTAAATCCGAGGGAAACACATGCCTACCTATACTCAATGGCACTTGGAAACATCCTCTACTGGCCATATACTCCGCTCCTAGTGAGCTTACTAACATAGGTGTTCTAAGAACCTTGGTGGGCAGTTTATACGTATCCACGAATCCCCTTGATATGTATGAATGCGATGCTCCGGTATCAAAAAGAAAGATTGCAGTAAAAGACTTAACCAAAACTTACCGATTACTGCATCTGGCTGGGCTTCAACCTCCTCCATGTTAACGTGGTTCACCTGTCCCCTGTTGAAAGGGTTTAGCTTCTTCCCAGAGCTTCCATTGCCACTTCCATTCTGGGCTCAGGACATTCATTGGCATAATGTCCTGTCTTCTGACACTTATAACAAGTGACTTGACTCAGGTCTCTCTTGGCTGGGGTTGATGGGTTGGTATGATTCTGACCGAAGCTTCCCCCATTCCCATTACCATTCTTGGGGCCATTATGATTATGCGAACTCCCTCCTCCATGGGTATGCTGAAAATGTCCTCCCGATTTCGGGGTAAAACGTGGCTTCTGCTGAGCTCCTGAATTGTATTTCCCTTGTCCATACTTCCTCTTGCGGTTCTCAATCTGTTGCTGCTTCCTTCAATCTTATAAGAGCACGATCTACCAACTCCTGGTAGTTGTTGAAAGTTTCTACCATCAACTGCATGCTCAACTCATCATCCAGTCCTTCCAGAAACTTTCCTACTTAGCTGCATCTGCAGCAACGTCATCCGGGTCATAACGGGCTAACTTACTGAAGTCATCCACGTATTGGCCAACTGTCCGTCCTCCTTGGTGCAAGTTGCGAAACTCACACTTCTTCAAGGCCATAGCTCCTGCTGAAACATGGGCAGTACGGAAAGCTTGCTGAAACTGATCCCATGTGACAGTGTCTATAGGATAAGTGGCTGTGAAATTCTCCCACCATGATGCTGCGGGTCCTTCAAGCTGATGTGCGGCAAAACACACCTTTTCCGCATCTGTGCATCCTGTTGTGCTCAATTCCCTCCATGTCTTGCAGAGCCAATCATCTGCCACTATCAGCTCGGTGCTACTGGAGAACACCGGCGGATTTAGTCTAAGGAAACGGGTTAAGTGATCAACAGGTGGTGGTGGGTTGTTGTTGTTGTTGTTGTTCCCCTGATTCTGATTCTGGACTAGCAACTGCATTAATGCATTCTGCTGTTGGATCAACTGAGTGAGCTTCGGTGGGAAAGCAAATCCATTGTCATGTCTCGGAGGCATCTGAGGGTTTAGAAAAGATGAGGATATAGAATAGATTGAGGTCTAGAGAGAAAACACTACCCATATGCACATGAGGCAAATGCAAACAAAATCACTTCATTCAATTCAAACAAGGGCATACAATCAGTCTAGAACTATCGTTATAAAAATGCTCGGGCTATGCTTGTCACATCCCTAGCTTCAGGCATTGCTCTAGGTTAGCTTCATGTGTGCATCATGTCTATATTTTTGAAAATTGAATTGAGGAATATTGGAAGCCTCAAAACCCTAAATAAAAGAGGGGCAAAAACCCTAGAAATCTCATTCATTGCTCCAAAAGGCTCTTCTTAAATGTTTGATAATTTTGGTAAGGGTTCTGGTCCCAACCAAAATATTGAACATTTTTAAGGATTTATTTTTGGGACTTTGAATTTAAATCTTAGCTATTTGAATTGGACTTATATCTACTGTTAAATAAATATAGGTCCAATAATTCTGAAATATTTTTGTGGAGCTTTGTTTTAATTCTTTTAGCTCCTAAAAATATTGTCAGAAGCAAAATAAATTGAATTGGTTTCAAAACCAAATTCAAAACAAACCTGCAAAATAGAAAACTGAAATATTTAGAGGAGGGAGAGAGAGTCTTACCTGGGCCCTTACCTGGCTGGCCCAGTGGACAGCCCAGCCCACTGGCCTGGTGCCAGTCGTCCCCTACCTCTGCCAGTAGGCAGAGGAGGGAGACAGCGCACGCGCGCGCCGTGGCGCCACGCCACCTCCCTGCCTGCCTGCGTCCCTCGCCACCGCGACGCCTCGGGCCTTCTCTTCGGCGCCGCCTCGAACCCCTGGACCCCCTCACTCATCCCCTTCTCCTGCTCTCCCTCTCGCTCCGCACCTCGGGCCTGAACGGAGCCGCCGCCACCGACGCCGATTGCCGCAGCCACCGTGCTCCCCACGCCTCACCGACGCCCCAGGGAGCTCCGCCTCGACCCCCTCCTTCCTCCCCACCGACCCACGGCCCTCCGGAAGCCCTGCAACGCCGTCACCATCGCCGTTCCGTCGCCGGCCACCGAAGCTCCCCTCTGTCGATTCGTCGGCTCCGGTGCCTCCCCGAGCTCGCCGAGGCCACCACTGCACCCGCTGTGAGCTCCTGTGCTGTTTCCCCCTCTCCGTTCTCTCGTTTGCACACCGCAGCTGCCACTTTGCCGACGACCGGAGCTCGCTGCCGCCGGCCATGCTGCCGTCGCGGCCATGGCCTGTTTCGGTCGCGTCTGAGCACGGCACCGTGCTCCTAGCATCCTCAGGAGCTCGGCGAGCCCCTTAACCATCCCTCCCGTTCTCTGTGGCCTCGCCCCGCTCGAACCCGAAGCTCCGGCCGCCGCCGCAAGCCCCACTCCGGCGAGCGCTGACCACCCCGCGCCCTTCCGTCGCCTCCTCCGGATGCGCACGAGCACTAGGAACCCACAGAGCCTCTCCGCGCGGCGTTTGGACGCCGGAGCAAGAAACCCGAGGGTCTTCGCCGTCTCGGCCTCGCCGGCGTCAAGCCGCCGGCGGGTTAGGCCCCCGCTGACCAGGGGTTTGACCCCCCTGGGTCGATGACAGGTGGGGCCAGCCCCCCTGTTAATTAGCTTAGTCTATTTTAACTAAACACCCCCCCCCACAGCCACTGACAGTGGGCCCCGTAGTGGGTCAAAGCCCGGGTCAATGCGGGATTAGCCCCTGTGTCACTAACGTGTGGACCCCACACGTCAGGTTTGACCTGGAGGCGCCCTGTTGACCTGCTGACGCCAAGGTGATGTCATGCTGACGCATTAAATGATTTTCTGGATTTAAAATAAATCAGAAAATTCCAGAAAATTGTATAAACTTCTAAAATTCATAGAAAATTAACCGTAACTCCAAATTAAATAATTTATATATGAAAAATTATCAGAAAAATTCAAGGAATCCATCTGTACCATTTTCATGCATGTTAGAACAACTTATAGCTGCTGTTTAGCACAAATCAATTAAAGGGCATTTAAATAATCACATATGGAGTTTGAATTTGAATCTTGTATTCAAACCAACCTCATTTAATCTGTTGCTAGTTGCATTAGCCCAAAACACATTCATATTGCCATGTCATGAGCATGCATCATATTGTGCATTGCATTGATTGTGTTTTTCTGTGTTGCCGGTATTTGTCCCCTCTCGATAGACGCGATACCGATGATGTGATCGTTGACACTGATGAAGACTCAATGTTATCTTCAGAAGTGCCAGGCAAGCAAAACCCCCTTGTTCATTCCGATAAAATCCCACTCTCTCGCTCCTGCTCTCTTTTACTGCATTAGGACAACAACGACATATTTGATACTTGCTGCGGTAGCTGAACCCCTTTATCCTTTGCATGACCTGTCATTGCCACAGTAAATAGATGAAACCCACTAGCATGAGTAGGAGTTGTTTGAGCCCTGATGTGCCTACTCATTCATGCTTGTTTGTCATGCCTGCTACTGCTTAGAGTTGAGTCAGGTCTGATTCATCGGGGATGAATCAGAGGCGTGTGAACATGTCCTACTGTGTGTGAACTAAGTGTGTGAACACGATTTGGTAAAGGTAGCGGTGAGAGGCCATGTAGGAGTACATGGTGGGTTGTCTCATTGCAGCCGTCCTCAGGAACTGAGTTCTGTGTTTGTGATCCATGACCAGTTACTACCACACATTGGGTTCCGGTAACTCGACCCCTCTCGACTTATTAATCAACATGATCTCTGTCCAGGAGTTGCAACTAGTTTCTGGTGTTTGTAGGTAGTGTTAGTAGTCTACCAAGTGGCACCCGGTACAGGTGGGCTTGGGACAGACTAGGCACAGTGGCACGGTGTACCAAGTGGCACCCGGTTGGTGGGCTTGGGAACCCTGCACACATCGTTTGGGGCCGTGAGCGACACCCCGGCCGGATCTCCTTGCGGATGGAACCCGAATAGGCGATAAACCTGGACTAGAGACTTGTTCGGTTAGTCAGGTCGTGGCCGACTCCCTCGCCCGGCTTCCGCTTGAAGGTTGCCGAGGTACATGACGTGTACAGGGCGATAAGTGGCGAAAGCGTGTGTGAAGAAGTACACCCCTGCAGGGTTAACATCATCTATTCGAATAGCCGGATTCCTCGGATATGGAAACTTGGACCCCTTGTACAGTTCATAGACAAGTGAAAGTGGATACTCTAAAATACGCAAGATAAGCGTGAGTGCTATGGATGGCGTTCTCGTAGGGAGACGGGAGCGGATCCATAGTGGTGTATTGATTGGTGAATATGTGGACTCGTGTGCGCCACTTCAAAAGAGTTACTTGCAGTCGTAGTTCAGGATAGCCACCGAGTCAAAGCTGGCTTGCTGCAGTCAAACCCTACCATCCCCTTTGTTGATAATGATGCATATGTAGATAGTTCTGATGTAAGTCTTGCTGGGTACATTTGTACTCACGTTTGCCTATTTTATGTTTTTGCAGAGAGACTTCAGTCTCACTAGTAGTTCCACGTGGACTTCGACGTTTAGCTTGATACCTCAGCTACGATCTTGTGCCCTCGGCAGGATCTGATAGATAGTCAGGCTTCTCAGCCTTTTTCATTTATAGATGTCTGTACTCAGACATGATAGCTTCCGCTTGTGCTTTGACTTGTATGCTCTGATTGTTGGGTCGTGAGACCCATGTTTGTAATGTCTCGCTCCTCGGAGCCTAATGAATAATTACTTGAGTCGTAGAGACATGTTGTGATGCCATGTTGTATTTGCACATATCGAGCATATTGTGTGTATGTTATTGAAATGCTTGGTATGTGTGGGATCTGACCATCTAGTTGTTTATCTTTAGTAGCCTCTCTTACCGGGAAATGTCTCCTAGTGTTTCCACTGAGCCATGGTAGCTTGCTACTGCTCCGGAACACTTAGGCTGGCCGGCATGTGTCCTTCTTCGTTCCTGTGTCTGTCCCTTCGGGGAAATGTCACGCTTTGAGTACCGGAGTCCTGTTAGCCCGCTACAGCCCGGTTTACCGGAGTCCTGCTAGCCCAGTGCTACAGCCCGGACCCACTTGCTGATGACCGACACGTTCGAAGCTGGGTCATGGATGCCTGTCCCTGTAAGTCTGTGCCACTTTGGGTTTACGACTAGTCATGTCAGCCCGGGCTCCTTATCATATGGATGCTAGCGACACTATCATATACGTGAGCCAAAAGGCGCAAACGGTCCCGGGCAAAGGTAAGGCGACACCCGTGGGGATACCGTGCGTGAGGCCGCAAAGTGATATGAGGTGTTACCGGCTAGATCGATGTGACATCGAGTCGGGGTCCTGACAGCGTTGGTATCAGAGCTTGACTGCCTGTAGGATTACCAAGCCAAACTGGTCGAAGTTGAGTCTAGAAATTCTTTAGTTATATAAGGGAATTGATTGTGGGATGGAACGTAAGGCTCTTTTTACTCCTTATACCTCATGCCTTCTGATCTGAGTCATCTTATCTTTCCTACGGGGATTAAGAACTAGGCTATCTCTTCTTTCTATCAGGATCACGTGTTACTAATCCGTAGACTTATAAGATTGTTGGATTCAAGCCTCAGTTCAGTTCCTACTACTTCCGTATGTTAACTGTTGATCTCGAAACCTTGATATTGTGCTTCTGAGTGGTTATGCCACCATTTTTGTGAATGTCTCAAATCTTTTCTGAGCATTTACAGCCGTTATGCTGTCCGAGTCATCCCAGGTTTCCAAACAGTCTGATGCATTTGCAAATCCCTTCCTCCTGTTTCCGATGTGCCTTTGGTCAGATTAATCACACAAATCAGTGAGTTGAGGTACTTTACTGCCTCGACCTTTATGTTGGAGTTATTATTATGACCCTAGGTGTCTTAGGGGATCATCTAGTAATTTAGCCATGATTTGTGTTCCCAGTGTGATGATTCTGGCCATCATTCTCGAAAGCATCCCGTGATGCTATTTAGTAGTAGGTATTCTATTCCTGGGTTTTTGAACCCGAGATTCACTCTACTTAAATCATGTTGATAGTGTTGCTAGTTCCTTCAGGATATTAGTAACCCTTGCATTAGTCCTCGAGGTCCGTGGTATTTCCTTCTTCCAAATACTATGAACCGTTTATGGCAGATGTTCCTCGCTGATCGAAAGATCACAATCAGAGTGCTCTCAATGGGTTCTCGATTCTATATTGTGACTCTGCCAGTTCTACCTTTCTGCATGGGTTATCCGGAAGAAATATGTTGAATTCGTTCGACATGCTAGTCCATGCATCCACAATTTGGAAAATCATATGTTCTTTTGAGTTGTCCCTCTTTAGTTGTTTTCTGGCCCTCGTCTATCAATTGATAGTCAAGAGTATGCGTGCATTTGTTCGTCGATGCCTATTACCCTTGTGGTCCGCCAAGCCATTCTATTTCAGAATGAATAGGAGAAACAAACTCCAGTACCTCATCCATATTTAGGATTGGGTCAAAGTAGTTGTGTTCCACAGATCAAGTCACAATCCAGCTTCTGGTCTACTCTACCCTGAAGTATTACCATCATTATATCAGGAATATCATGGGAATTGCACCACTTTTTGTGAATTCTTGACATAGTGATACTTCTCGCCATTTTTTTTCATTCCTCGGTTCCGTGTTGTTGCAGCCGGAGTGCCGACAAGTGAATCATGATGTGTGAACTCAATACTCCTAGCAACCCCATTGCTTGGTAGTTAAAGGACAATAATTTCATTCTTAGTGTGTCGGTTTTTGAATCACCATTCCAAGATTGATCGTGCTACCTAGTCCTTATTTCCTGGTGCACTCTTTGATTGATGAGTTAGGATTTTGTCAAGTCCTCGCTCATTTGATCATATCATCTTGCCCTGAAAAGCAAGATTGTTCTCGAGCTTAGTAACATATCGGTGGTTCGTGATTTCCGAAGATCTTCTCGGAAGTATTACCAGGTTGTCACCTGACCGCTATGTTGAGCTCGTGATCAAGTTGGTTTCTTGTGAACCACCTTCTCTCCAAGAATCGGTGTTAGATATCCCTGAGCTAGTTGGTTAAGCTAAACGACAACTTGGAGGGTTGGAAGATAAAAGCTTGCCTGACTTAGTTCGTTCCAAAGGGATATTCTTGTGTAGTGTGTGTTGAAGAAAGATGATATCTTCATCGATTGGTCCCTGTGATCAGTTGCTGGACCTATTGTCTTATCAATCCTTTGATTTGAGTGTGGGCTATCGTCAAATCAAGTCAGAACCAACGATGTTCGTAATGTTGTCTTCCTCGTGGTTGATCCCTCGAGCATACACCATTATATCTTTTGGGTCTGACCAATGCTATCACCGTGTTCACACGATGGTGGAAGTCCAGTGATATGGAAATTCCGATGAGTTGTTGTTGAGTCCATTGACAACATCCTTATCTCCTCCATGATGTTGTTGAACATTAAGTTAGTGTTGGAAACTTTTGAAAGCATTTCTTCATGCTAGCTCATGAAGTACTTGTTTGATGAAAGGAGTGACTTCCTTTGATACACGTGCATTTGGTGAAAGTTGCCGCCGTGAATTTCGAGAAAGTTTGTTTTGCTTCCTTTGGAATCATTCCCAAGTCGGTCATGCACGTGCGAAGAATTCTGTGGTCTGTTAGACTGATCATCTTCATTCCATATGTATATCCTAGCACACCAAGCCACTGATTGACTTGTTCAAGGAAAAGAAGTCTATGCTTGGGATCTAATCCATGGACTTGCGTAAAGACTTCGATATCCTCGATGATGGCTCCCAACCAGAACTCGGTAGTGTTTTATTGTAAGACTACCATGTGGGCATGCTTGTCTGGAACAACGTGTTCACATGTTTGTAGCAGAACCAGCTCATGTTTTGGAGCTTGCTATCGTAGTTCATTTCCCGAGAATCTCGCAACGTCATCTCGTCGATTTGTGTTGCAAACTTTCATTTTTCTTCCTAGACTCGATGAGTCTGGAATATCCTGACACCAACCAGATCTGAGTCTCAGGCAGATATGATGGTTGGAACATTTTCCAAGAACTATAATGTTGGTCCCTCGATAACCGGTAAAGTGGATGTCGTGGCCAACACACCCAGCCGGAAGACCTATTATTGTAGTATCTTGTTTGAGGAAGTTGGCCACCTCCCCATAAGGATTTCGCAGGATTTACCTCCGTAACTGTTCCTTATGGATTCTATTGCTCCCGAAGTCCGACCTTTACTTGATGTTCTAGTTAGCAAACCATATCTATGATTAGGGTTACACTAGCACGTCAAGGAGAACATTAGAAGCGGAGTGCTAAATGTCTCTCGGTCGATCATTCAGATTTTGTTTCCTTGGCCTCGCTAGGGTGAAATCTGAGAAGGTATTATCTTCCTTTGCATCTGCATCCTCCATCACCATTCATCATGGTAGCAAGTTGTGTTGCCAGGATCCTTGACACGGATGTTGGTAAGACCCTGATGATTATGGAAATGCTCAAGTTCTTGAGAGCACGCACAAGCACTACGTGTTATCATCGGCTCTAACTGGGATTCCTCTCAGTTTCCTCGGCAATGCTATGATCCTTTCAAACAGTGAATTCACTCCCTATTGTTGGGTTCTTCCCCAGTTACCAGAATCATTCCCAGCATTTGCATTTTGTTCCCAGCTTGCACCGCCAATGTGTCATTCTACCATGGGTCTCTTCCATTTCCGGTGATAAGCAAATTCATCCATTACGTTGTCTTCAACAAGGTAATCCACATCATCCAAGTCCGAGTATGCCATTTTACCGACCCCCTCCAAATGATCGCTTGTGATTACCTTAGGCTGGTATAAAGAGTTCCAATGATCTTTGAATCAAAAGTAATTCTTTTCGCCACTTAAGGGGAGATCTCTATGAGTCACCTTCCCTAAGGTGTATCGTTATGGTATCATGGCAACTCAACTCCTCGCTACGTTGACAATCGTTTGCCACCTTCTTAGGTGTGGAATTGTTGTCCACCTAGGTGAACCTTCGTCATCCGTTTCTTTCCACCTCTCTTGATGTGTATCTCGTGTCCCAACCCGAGAGATGGTCCTATGCCTCATTCCGTGAGTTGTTCGATCTTCAAGAAGATCGACCCTTCTAGAGTCTCCTTCTTCCCTCCATGTCATGTTGGCAGGATTTCTCAAAACAAGACATCAAGACAATGATGGTGAATGAATCAATGTTCAACTGAAGTGCACCCTGGATCGTGAAGATTGTACTAGTTTGCGTTTCCCCTTCATCCTACCCTACGCTTGAATCTCGAGACGAGATTCTTGTTTAGTGGGGGTGAGTTGTCACATCCCTAGCTTCAGGCATTGCTCTAGGTTAGCTTCATGTGTGCATCATGTCTATATTTTTGAAAATTGAATTGAGGAATATTGGAAGCCTCAAAACCCTAAATAAAAGAGGGGCAAAAACCCTAGAAATCTCATTCATTGCTCCAAAAGGCTCTTCTTAAATGTTTGATAATTTTGGTAAGGGTTCTGGTCCCAACCAAAATATTGAACATTTTTAAGGATTTATTTTTGGGACTTTGAATTTAAATCTTAGCTATTTGAATTGGACTTATATCTACTGTTAAATAAATATAGGTCCAATAATTCTGAAATATTTTTGTGGAGCTTTGTTTTAATTCTTTTAGCTCCTAAAAATATTGTCAGAAGCAAAATAAATTGAATTGGTTTCAAAACCAAATTCAAAACAAACCTGCAAAATAGAAAACTGAAATATTTAGAGGAGGGAGAGAGAGTCTTACCTGGGCCCTTACCTGGCTGGCCCAGTGGACAGCCCAGCCCACTGGCCTGGTGCCAGTCGTCCCCTACCTCTGCCAGTAGGCAGAGGAGGGAGACAGCGCACGCGCGCGCCGTGGCGCCACGCCACCTCCCTGCCTGCCTGCGTCCCTCGCCACCGCGACGCCTCGGGCCTTCTCTTCGGCGCCGCCTCGAACCCCTGGACCCCCTCACTCATCCCCTTCTCCTGCTCTCCCTCTCGCTCCGCACCTCGGGCCTGAACGGAGCCGCCGCCACCGACGCCGATTGCCGCAGCCACCGTGCTCCCCACGCCTCACCGACGCCCCAGGGAGCTCCGCCTCGACCCCCTCCTTCCTCCCCACCGACCCACGGCCCTCCGGAAGCCCTGCAACGCCATCACCATCGCCGTTCCGTCGCCGGCCACCGAAGCTCCCCTTCGTCGATTCGTCGGCTCCGGTGCCTCCCCGAGCTCGCCGAGGCCACCACTGCACCCGCTGTGAGCTCCTGTGCTGTTTCCCCCTCTCCGTTCTCTCGTTTGCACACCGCAGCTGCCACTTTGCCGACGACCGGTGCTCGCTGCCGCCGGCCATGCTGCCGTCGCGGCCATGGCCTGTTTCGGTCGCGTCTGAGCACGGCACCGTGCTCCTAGCATCCTCAGGAGCTCGGCGAGCCCCTTAACCATCCCTCCCGTTCTCTGTGGCCTCGCCCCGCTCGAACCCGAAGCTCCGGCCGCCGCCGCAAGCCCCACTCCGGCGAGCGCTGACCACCCCGCGCCCTTCCGTCGCCTCCTCCGGATGCGCACGAGCACTAGGAACCCATAGAGCCTCTCCGCGCGGCGTTTGGACGCCGGAGCAAGAAACCCGAGGGTCTCCGCCGTCTCGGCCTCGCCGGCGTCAAGCCGCCGGCGGGTTAGGCCCCCGCTGACCAGGGGTTTGACCCCCCTGGGTCGATGACAGGTGGGGCCAGCCCCCCCTGTTAATTAGCTTAGTCTATTTTAACTAAACACCCCCCCACAGCCACTGACAGTGGGCCCCGTAGTGGGTCAAAGCCCAGGTCAACGCGAGATTAGCCCCTGTGTCACTGACGTGTGGACCCCACACGTCAGGTTTGACCTGGAGGCGCCCTGTTGACCTGCTGACGCCAAGGTGATGTCATGCTGACACATTAAATGATTTTCTGGATTTAAAATAAATTAGAAAATTCCAGAAAATTGTATAAACTTCTAAAATTCATAGAAAATTAACCGTAACTCCAAATTAAATAATTTATATATGAAAAATTATCAGAAAAATTCAAGGAATCCATCTGTACCATTTTCATGCATGTTAGAACAACTTATAGCTGCTGTTTAGCACAAATCAATTAAAGGGCATTTAAATAATCACATATGGAGTTTGAATTTGAATCTTGTATTCAAACCAACCTCATTTAATCTGTTGCTAGTTGCATTAGCCCAAAACACATTCATATTGCCATGTCATGAGCATGCATCATATTGTGCATTGCATTGATTGTGTTTTTCTGTGTTGCCGGTATTTGTCCCCTCTCGATAGACGCGATACCGATGATGTGATCGTTGACACTGATGAAGACTCAATGTTATCTTCAGAAGTGCCAGGCAAGCAAAACCCCCTTGTTCATTCCGATAAAATCCCACTCTCTCGCTCCTGCTCTCTTTTACTGCATTAGGACAACAACGACATATTTGATACTTGCTGCGGTAGCTGAACCCCTTTATCCTTTGCATGACCTGTCATTGCCACAGTAAATAGATGAAACCCACTAGCATGAGTAGGAGTTGTTTGAGCCCTGATGTGCCTACTCATTCATGCTTGTTTGTCATGCCTGCTACTGCTTAGAGTTGAGTCAGGTCTGATTCATCGGGGATGAATCAGAGGCGTGTGAACATGTCCTACTGTGTGTGAACTAAGTGTGTGAACACGATTTGGTAAAGGTAGCGGTGAGAGGCCATGTAGGAGTACATGGTGGGTTGTCTCATTGCAGCCGTCCTCAGGAACTGAGTTCTGTGTTTGTGATCCAAGACCAGTTACTACCACACATTGGGTTCCGGTAACTCGACCCCTCTCGACTTATTAATCAACATGATCTCTGTCCAGGAGTTGCAACTAGTTTCTGGTGTTTGTAGGTAGTGTTAGTAGTCTACCAAGTGGCACCCGGTACAGGTGGGCTTGGGACAGACTAGGCACAGTGGCACGGTGTACCAAGTGGCACCCGGTTGGTGGGCTTGGGAACCCTGCACACATCGTTTGGGGCCGTGAGCGACACCCCGGCCGGATCTCCTTGCGGATGGAACCCGAATAGGCGATAAACCTGGACTAGAGACTTGTTCGGTTAGTCAGGTCGTGGCCGACTCCCTCGCCCGGCTTCCGCTTGAAGGTTGCCGAGGTACATGACGTGTACAGGGCGATAAGTGGCGAAAGCGTGTGTGAAGAAGTACACCCCTGCAGGGTTAACATCATCTATTCGAATAGCCGGATTCCTCGGATATGGAAACTTGGACCCCTTGTACAGTTCATAGACAAGTGAAAGTGGATACTCTAAAATACGCAAGATAAGCGTGAGTGCTATGGATGGCGTTCTCGTAGGGAGACGGGAGCGGATCCATAGTGGTGTATTGATATGGTGAATATGTGGACTCGTGTGCGCCACTTCAAAAGAGTTACTTGCAGTCGTAGTTCAGGATAGCCACCGAGTCAAAGCTGGCTTGCTGCAGTCAAACCCTACCATCCCCTTTGTTGATAATGATGCATATGTAGATAGTTCTGATGTAAGTCTTGCTGGGTACATTTGTACTCACGTTTGCCTATTTTATGTTTTTGCAGAGAGACTTCAGTCTCACTAGTAGTTCCACGTGGACTTCGACGTTTAGCTTGATACCTCAGCTACGATCTTGTGCCCTCGGCAGGATCTGATAGATAGTCAGGCTTCTCAGCCTTTTTCATTTATAGATGTCTGTACTCAGACATGATAGCTTCCGCTTGTGCTTTGACTTGTATGCTCTGATTGTTGGGTCGTGAGACCCATGTTTGTAATGTCTCGCTCCTCGGAGCCTAATGAATAATTACTTGAGTCGTAGAGACATGTTGTGATGCCATGTTGTATTTGCACATATCGAGCATATTGTGTGTATGTTATTGAAATGCTTGGTATGTGTGGGATCTGACCATCTAGTTGTTTATCTTTAGTAGCCTCTCTTACCGGGAAATGTCTCCTAGTGTTTCCACTGAGCCATGGTAGCTTGCTACTGCTCCGGAACACTTAGGCTGGCCGGCATGTGTCCTTCTTCGTTCCTGTGTCTGTCCCTTCGGGGAAATGTCACGCTTTGAGTACCGGAGTCCTGTTAGCCCGCTACAGCCCGGTTTACCGGAGTCCTGCTAGCCCAGTGCTACAGCCCGGACCCACTTGCTGATGACCGACACGTTCGAAGCTGGGTCATGGATGCCTGTCCCTGTAAGTCTGTGCCACTTTGGGTTTACGACTAGTCATGTCAGCCCGGGCTCCTTATCATATGGATGCTAGCGACACTATCATATACGTGAGCCAAAAGGCGCAAACGGTCCCGGGCAAAGGTAAGGCGACACCCGTGGGGATACCGTGCGTGAGGCCGCAAAGTGATATGAGGTGTTACCGGCTAGATCGATGTGACATCGAGTCGGGGTCCTGACAATGCTATATACATGGTGGAATTCTACTACTGTTATGGTGGTCTACTAGAAATATTCCTCGGTTGAAGACTCCATGATATCTCCTCCAGCTTCGTCTTCAAAGTCATCATTGCTAAGGTCGGAGTCGGTGTCATCGATGATGATGTAGTCCTCCGGGCGAATCTCCTTGGGTTCTTCGTCTTCTTCTACTGGTGTGGGGTCTCCCATAGATATTCTGATCTTCTTAATCAGGTCATCATTCTTCTCCAATAGTGTCGCAATTTCCTCCTCATATCCATCGCGTGTAGCCTTGAGTTCTTATTCCAGCTCACTGATCCTTGTCTTCGCCTTCTTCAAATCTATCATGTCTGCGCACATCTGATTCTCCAGACGTCGAATGTGCTGGTTTAACTCCTGGATAAAAGCTGCGATTGATCTATCCTTCCTGGTGCTGATCATCTCCCATTGCTCATCTCGGCACCCACAAATCTGGTAGATAGTATCCTTGAGATCATTGCGGTAAACTTCTCCAATACGTCCCATGGTGATGTGGGCTGCCATGCTCTTTCCTAGACTCCAGGTTGGTGCATCAAAGGAAAACTCTATGGGCTCGGTGACTGGCGCGAACGTCCTTCCTGGAACTCGAACTTGAATTATCCAGCGCTCCTCCTTGGGTAAAGTGGCATTGTAGGTCCCGGTGAAGCTTGGTACTCCAATGTTCAGGTACTTAGTGACTTCCTTCAAGTGGCGTCCAAAGGGTGTATCCTCATCCGGTCGCGTGAACTTGTTCCTTGGATCCGCCATCCTAAAAGAGTAGAAACGATGAGAATTCAAAAATGAGAAGAGAATAGTGATCTAGGTATTTATCTTAGTGGTCGTGTCCTACAGTCAGCGTGTGCTCTGATACCATCTTGTAGCGACCAGACCTCAAACAGTCTGATCTCTGTGCATCAGTGTCATCCCTGGATCAGTAATGCTGACACGCACAGTACTTGAACGATTTATAACAGAGTAGCGATCACACACTTATTACATTGAGTGTCTGAAAAGAGAACTTATTACAAATAATATGGCTTACGGCCATCTAATAACGATAACAGCGGAAGGCTTGGAAGATAAGTGAGTCCATCAACTCCAACGACATCACTGAGTATAGAACCACGACCTAAGGCTCCTTATTCGTCGTCTGAAAAGTCTGCAACATGGACATTGCAGCCCGAAAACGGGTCAGCACATGGAATATGCTGGCAATGTAACACATAGAGAGTAGTGAACAGAAATAGGCTATACTACATGCATGTATGGCTGGTGGAAAGCTCTATGGTTATAGTTTTGCATAAAGCCGTGTTTTCCCTACTGCAAAGGAATAAATTTTATTTAACTATCATGGTGGTTGTTAAACATTGAGAGCGTAGAATGTCGGTGTACTAGAATAGGGGTACCCTAGTACCCCGAACTTGTGCACGGGCAGTTGCAGCACCCTGCGGCAAGGCTTGCCGGGCGAACGCCAAGATCCTCCGTGGTTCCCTTGGAGCCATTCAAGAATAAAGTATTTAAGCTCAGGAGACAAGGCCCCGGCAAGAGGAGCTTGCCGGGAAGGCCAACCAAGGCACTTCAAGGAACTTGCCGCGACGCGCCACGCGCTCCGGCAAGGCAACAAGGCCCCAGCAAGAGGAGCTTGCCGGGAAGACCGACAAGGTACCTAGAGGCCCGGTGAGCGACAAGCTTCCGGACCCGACAAGATAACAACAGCGGCAAGGCGCTTTCCGCGGCAGGCGGCCACTCTGTGCCCACGCTCCAGCGCATCCACCAACTTGTCGCTCTAGGGGCCTCTCCAGGCGCGCGTGGCGGGAGGCTGTGCAGCCAGCGGTGCGCAGTGGCATGCGAAGCTGACAAGATCGCCATTGTGGCGAACGGTGGCGCCCCTAACGGTCCTTTTCTGCACTGTTTGGGCGACTCAGACGAACATTTAATGCCCTTGTCCCCTGCCGTCAGGGTTAGGTAGGGTACACTGTACAAGTAACTGTACCAACCACTTCACTTTTTACATTTGTACCCTTCTCTGCGTTGCCACCTGTCGGTGACCCCTTTAGCGTATAAAAGGAGGCCCATGCGCAACGTAGAGGGGGTTCGGTCCGGTCCGACTCATTCGTAACCCAGAAAAACACTACGCTCTCGCTCTAGAGCAAGAAGATAATAGAACCAGACAAGCAGCAGTAGGAGTGTTATCTCTCCGGAGAGCTCCGAAGCTGGGTAAAACTGCTCGTGTGCCTCGCCTCGATCTGCTCTTCGTGCGATCTCCGCCCCCCGCCGAACCGAAAGGGGCCCGGTCCGCCGGCCCCATAGGTGTTCGAGGATCAGTTTCCCCGACATCTTTGGCGTGCCAGGTAGGGGGCGTCGAGATTGCGTGAACCTGATCCGGCGTTCACACGAGCTAGATCTTCATTCCCTTCATCAACATGCCACCGAAGAAGAAGACTTCGGCGTCAGCCGCTCTGTCCACGTCACTTCCGCCACCGTTGGAGCAAAAGGGTGGTGGAATGGACGCCGGCGGAAAAATTGACGTCGACGAGGAAGCTTATGATGCTGCCAGGTCCAAAGACAAGGCTGCACAGACCTCAGCGACTGTACATGTTCCGCGCCACTCTCAGGAGGCGCAAGATCAACAGCGTCATGGCACTCGCAGTGCCATACGCGTGATAGGCCAAGACCAAGCTGGTGGATCTCGGGGCGCTCAAGACCAGCATGCACGCCAGCATGTTGGCACGAGCGGGGCACGGTCGCCTGGACGGGATACTGCTCCTTCTAACATAGTTAGAAGTTCGAGCACGTCCCGCTCCTCGCGCCGTCCGCCACTGCCACCCACCACTCCAGCAGAAGTTTTGGCGCGAGCTCAACTTCTCCTAGATTACCCTCCGACGTCGGACAAGATCGACGAATGGAGGGCCACCATTCAGAGTCTCATCGGCTACGCCAACGGCGACACTCCACGGCGGCCGAGCGCGTCGCCGCCGCGGCAGGGTTGCCGGGCGCGAGCCGGTGGCGACGAAACGGGTGGAGGTGCAACTACCATGCAATCGCCACCCCGAAGGCCAAGATCGCCGACTCGCCGGATCCACCTCGACAGCGACTCCACCGCATCGTCGGATCCACGAGCTCGTCGCGATCAGCGCCAAGTTCTTCATGATCGACAACAAGAAGACGCTCGAACTCGCATCGAGCGCCGAAGAGAAGCGCGACGTCAATCCGACAAGCGCGCTGGGCCCTCTGTTGACATGCATGCGCCAGGGGAACCAGGCGATCTGCCGTACGCGGTAGGTTGCCCTGCGTTCACTCGTGAGCTGCGGCAAGTCCAGTGGCCCAGCACGAAGAACTTCAAGCCAGACGTACCGGAGAAGTACGACGGCAAGACGCATCCGTCGGAGTTCCTCAGCATTTACACCATTGCGGTGCAGGCTGCTGGGGGACGGGATGACAAGATCCTTGCCAACTACTTCCCGCTGGTACTCAAGCCCAACGTCAGGTCCTGGCTCATGCACTTGCCGGACAACTCCATATCCTCTTGGGCTGATCTGTGCCATCAGTTTGTCGGCGCCTTCACAGGCGGACACAAGCCTCATGGCCAGGAGAGTGATCTTCATCTGCTCGCCCAGAAGGAAGGAGAGCCCCTGCGCAAGTACATTCAGAGATTCAGCAGTGTGCAGCACAACATCCCAGACGTCCACCCTGCCGCGGTGATCAGCGCGTTCCATCAGAATGTGCGAAACCGCAGGATGCGGGAGGAAATGGCGATGTGCAAGATCAGGGATGTCAGTGAGTTATATGCACTGGCCGACAAGTGTGCACGTGCTGAGGAAGGGAGGAGACTCCCCGGAGAGAACGTAGGAGCGGGAGGATCTGACAGTGAAGATGCTGCCCCGGCAAGGAAAAACCGGCGGCGGAACAACAGAAGGAGGAAAGGCAAAGAGGTGCTGGTTGTTGAGCAGTCCGGCAACGGTAGTGGCGCCAAGGAAGCCAAAGTTGGTGACTCCGGCAAGGAAGTTGCCGCGGAGGTGGCGGTCGCCGACAAGCAGGACGGCACCAACAAGCAGTATTGCAAGATCCACCGCACCAAGGGCCACGATCTCCAGAACTGTAAGAAAGTCGAGCAGCTTGTTGAGCAACAGAAAGCTGAATACGAGCGGCGCGACAAGGAGAAGGCCCAGGAAGGTGCTGGGGGATCCGGCAAGAAACGTCCCGGCCGAGGAGGACGCCGCGGCAAGCCCAAGTAGCGGCAAGGAGATAGACCTCCTCGCGGCCGCGACAAGGATGAAGATGACGACGACGATGAAGACATGGATGATGAGGAGACTGATGAGCAGGAGATCCAGAAAGCCACGGAGGCCCTGTGTGTTGACGGTGGTGCTTCTCTGCATACCTTGCACCGCCAGCTCAAGCAGTGGGTGCGGGAAGTTAATGCAGCAGAACCACCCATCGAGTCACGCAAGCCTCTGAAATGGTCCAGCACGCCTATCATCTTTGATATTGAGGACCACCCTGATCGCATAACTGCGGTCGGGTGCTTGCCGATGTTGGTTTCACCAACAATCCGCAACCTCAAGGTCACTAAGATGCTAGTTGATGGCGGGGCCGGCTTGAACCTGATCTCCTCCGCGGTGCTCCAGAAACTCCAGATCCCTGACAGCGAGCTCAAAGAGACCGGTACATTTCAAGGAATCAACCCGGGAAGGAGCAAGCCGAAGGGAAAGATCACGTTGCCGGTAACATTTGGCAGCGAGCTGAACTTCAGGACTGAGAGGGTCACGTTTGATGTTGCTGACTTTCCATTACCTTACAATGGAATCCTTGGCCGTCCGGCACTCGCCAAGTTCATGGCAGCCTCTCACTATGCGTACAACGTACTGAAAATGCCAGGCCCGATAAGTGTCATCTCTGTCCCTGGCGACAAGAAGGATGCTCTTATCTGTGCCGACAAGATCTACCGGGAAGCAGCAGCCGCAGCAGAACGCAAGACACTTGCCGCTGAAGCTCCCGGGGGAAGAAGAAGACCAAGTCCGGCAAGAGCTCTGATGCCCACTCCGGCAAGCGCACCTCTTCGGAGTGCTGCGCTACCATCGAGGACGCACCATCGAGCTCCACCGGCAAGTGTAAGAAGGCAATGGCAGCTCCACCTGAGACCAAGAAGGTGTCCGCCAAGGAGGACGGCGCTGGTGGTACCTTCACCATCAGCGCCACTCTTGACCCCAAATAGGAAAGCGCGCTCGTTGCTTTCCTGCGGGCGAATGTCGACGTGTTTGCGTGGCAACCGTCTGATATCCCCGGTGTTCCCAGGAAAGTAATTGAGCACCACCTTGCCGTCTGTCCTCATGCGCGGCCCGTCAAGCAGAAAGTCAGGAAACAGGCAGTGGAGCGCCAAGAATTCATCGCAGAAGAAATCAAGAAGTTGGAAGCAGCAGGCCTTGTCAGAGGAGTGCTCCATCCCATGTGGTTGGCCAATCCTGTTGTCGTGCGCAAGGCTAACGGGAAATGGAGACTTTGTATTGACTTCACTGATGTTAATAAAGCTTGTCCCAAAGACCCATTTCCCTTGCCGCGCATTGACCAGATTGTTGACTCCACAGCCGGATGTGATTTGCTTTCATTTCTTGATGCATACTCAGGATACCATCAGATCTTCATGGCAGAAGAGGATGAAGAGAAAACCGCATTTATCACCCCGTGTGGCACGTACTGCTTCGTACGGATGCCTTTCGGTTTGAAGAATGCTGGTTCAACATTCGCAAGGGTGGTCCACCACGCTTTTGAGCCACAGATGCACAGAAATGTGGAAGCCTACATGGATGACATAGTGGTCAAAAGCAAGAACAGGGCGACCCTGATTCAAGATTTAGACGAGACATTTGCAAATCTGGGCAAGATCAACCTCAGGCTTAACCCCGAGAAGTGCGTGTTTGGAGTTCCTTCCAGCAAGCTTCTCGGGTTCTTCGTGTCTCAGCGGGGAATTGAAGCCAATCCCGACAAGATCAAGGCCATTGAGTAGATCGAAGCACCAAAGCGCGTCAAGGATGTACAAAGGCTTGCCGGTTGCGTGGCTGCTCTCAGCAGGTTTATCTCTAGATCTGCTGAGCGCGCCCTGCCATTTTTCAAAATTTTGAAAAAGGCAGGTCCAATGAAATGGACTCCGGAGGCGGAGGCTGCGCTGCAGGACTTGAAAAGATACCTATCCTCCACTCCAATACTTGTCGCACCTAAGCCGCAAGAGAAGTTGCTGCTGTATATAGCGGCAACCAATCAAGTGGTTAGTGTTGCGTTAGTGGCGGAGAGGGAGGCAGATGATGAGCCAGCAACCACGGCAGATGCATCCAGCGACAAGCAGGGGGCTTTGCCTACAAGCTCTGGCCCCGACAAAGATGGATCTGCGCAGGAGCATGATAAGATGCAGCAGAAAATGGTGTAGCGTCCAGTTTACTTTGTCAGTTCCCTTCTACAAGGGGCTAGATCAAGGTACTCTGGTGTGCAGAAGTTTCTTTTCGGCCTCCTCATGGCCTCGAGAAAGCTGCGCCATTACTTCCAAGCACATGAGATCACAGTCGTCACTCGCTTTCCGCTGAAGAGGATACTGCAGAATCCAGAAGCGACAGGCAGGATTGTCGAGTGGGCGCTAGAACTGTCAAGCTTTGGCCTCAAGTTTGAGAGCACTTCAACTATCCAAAGCAGAGCATTGGCAGAGTTCATAGCAGAGTGGACGCCGACACCAGATGAAGAAATACCTGAGACGAGCATCCCCGTCAAAGAGGCAAGCAAAGAGTGGCTGATGTACTTTGATGGTGCTTTCTCGCTGCAAGGCGCCGGTGCGGGCGTGCTGCTTGTCACACCCACCGGAGAGCACCTCAAGTACATAGTCCAGATACACTTCCCCAAGGAGCAAGCAACCAACAATACTACAGAGTATGAAGGATTGCTTGCCGGTCTCAGAATCGCAGCAGACCTTGGGATCAAGAAGCTCATTGTCAGGGGTGACTCACAGCTAGTCGTCCGCCAAGTGAACAAGAACTACCAGAGTCCATTGATGGAAGCATATGTCGATGAAGTGAGGAAGCTAGAAGAACACTTTGACGGCCTACAGATGGAGCATATCCCAAGAGCTCAGAATGACATTGCTGATGGCCTGTCAAAGTGCACCGCACTAAAGTTACCTGTGGAACCAGGGATCTTTGTGCTCAAGTTGACTCAACCATCCGTAACACCATCAACTGGACAAAGCAAGAAGAGGAAGTTGGTTTCTGGTGACTACTTTCCGGCAGAGCTCCCCGAAGTCACCGCCAAGAAAGTCCCCAAGATCAACACCAAGGATGCTGAGGGGCAGTCTGCTCCGGCAAGCCTTATGGTTTGTTCCGTTGAAGCAGACGCTCCCAACAAGTTTTGCTCCGGCAAGCTTGCCGGGGAACATCAAGCTCCGGCAGGGCCGCAAGTCCTTGCCGTAGAAGCGGGTGTTCCCGCAGCAGCAGATGTCCCTTTAGTCCTTGTTGTCGAGCCACAAGCTCCAGCATGGGCACAGCAGATTGTCCATTTCCTTCAGACAGGAGAACTTCCCGAAGAGCAAGAAGAAGCGGAAAGAGTAGCCCGGCAGTCAAGTATGTACCAGTTTGTCGATAGCATACTGTACAGAAGAAGACTCAACGGTGTGAAATTGAAGTGTATTTGCCGGGAAGATGGACAAAAGCTATTGGCAGAGATACATGGAGGCATATGTGGCCACCACATAGGCGCAAGAGCACTTGCCGGCAAAGCTTTCTGGCAAGGTTTCTTTTGGCCGACAGCCCTCCAGGATGCAACTGCAGAAGTAACCAAGTGTGAAGCGTGCCAGTTCCACTCCAAACAGATACACCAGCCAGCTCAAGCTCTCCAGACGATCCCTTTATCCTGGCCATTTTCGGTCTGGGGGCTCGATATCCTCGGCCCCTTCCCCCGAGCTGTCGGGGGCTTTGAGTACTTGTACATCGAAATCGACAAGTTCACAAAGTGGCCGGAAGTGCAGCCAGTGAGGAAGGTGACAACACAGTCAGCGGTCAAGTTCTTCAGGTCAATTGTTTGTCGTTTCGGGATCCCTAACAGGATCATCACGGACAACGGCACACAATTTACGAGTCGCACCTTCATGCAGTATGTCCAAGACCTTGGCGCCAAGGTTTGCATCGCTTCTGTTGCTCATCCGAGAAGCAACAGTCAAGCAGAGAGGGAAAATGCTAAAGTGCTGCGCGGGCTCAAGACCAGAACTTTCGACAGGCTGCGCAAGTGCGGAAGAAACTAGATCAAGGAGCTGCCGGTGGTTCTTTGGTCGATCAGAACGACGCCAAATCGAGCCATTGGCCAGACACCTTTCGCTCTAGTCTATGGAGCAGAGGCAGTTCTCCCCATGGAACTCGTATACGGATCGCCTCGAATGCTCGCTTACGATGAGCTTGAGCAAGAACAGCTGCGACAAGACGACGCACTGCTCCTTGAGGAAGATCATCTTCAGGCTGCTGTACGAGCTGCTCGATACTAGCAAGCTTTGCGCTGCTACCATAGCCGCAAAGTTAAGGCCAGAAGCTTCGAGGAAGGCGACCTTGTTCTTCGGCGCGTTCAGTCCGCCAAGAATTCCAACAAGTTGACGCCGAAGTGGGAAGGCCCTATCGGGTGAAACGAGTCACAAGGCCCAGCGCTGTCCGCCTTGAGACCGAAGATGGCATTCCGGTGAGCAACTCCTGGAACATAGAACATCTTCGTAAGTGCAACCACCTTTTGTACAAGTCTTGCCGCTGTTGCATGTAATCCTTTGTACAAAGCCGGGCGCAGATCCCGTGCATAAATAGAACCCCATGTGCTCCGCACAACTTGTCCATTTCATGCATTAGTTTCCTTTCTTGCATGTGTTATCTGACATTTTGTGCAGCACATACATCCGGTAAGCAATAACGAGGCGAAGGGCTCCATATTATTATTTTCTCTTCTTTCTTCTTTTTTCAACAAAGGAAAAGAAGGTTCCCTCGCACACATGTTTGCCGGGGGGAAGGAGAAGATTGTGGTATGGACTAGGCGTCGTTCAAGCAAAGTTCTGCCTTGCCGGGAAGCAAACAACAGAAAAGCTAAGTTGCCAAAGTTTGAGCAATCAATTTTTAAATTTTTTTGAGTTATCTTCCTCGAACGACCCTGCTTTGTATGGAAAACCTGTACGCGAAGGAACCAACTCATGGCTAGTTGCGCCCTTACTTTGTTTCGAGTCCGCTCAACAACTTAAGTGTGCTGCATCTAGTCGCGCCAAGGTTTCTTGTCGGAAGCAGCGCCGCCAGCAGGCTGCTGAAGTTCCGCACTCAGCGCTCGCGGTTTGGGCGCCTGCGCCGACAAGTTCCCTAGAAGCGTAGGGTAAAAACATACAAAGGAAGGAATCTAGTAGAGGAAATAACATAGCAATTGATAACAGAAATAAAGTTATATTACAAGATAACTTGTCGCAGCTCTAACAGAATGTTTTCATAACATGATTAGCAGTGACAAGGGAAAAGAAGAAACGGGCGGCCTAGTCTACGCGTCCGCCCTCGACCCTCTTGATCTTGCTCACCTTGTCCACAATGGGTGCGACAAGGGCCGTGAGTGCATCCCGGTCGGCGTCTGGCGGCAAGGACTTGAGGACGTTGGTGAAGCTGAGGCCTGGATTGCGGAAGGCCACCTCCATCAGCACCTTCTGGAGAACCCCGGCGCAGATTTTGCGCGACTCGTCGGCCAGCTGCTTTGGGATCCTCTCCCGGAGCCGCTGGAGTGCCGTCGCCATGCCCTTGAAGAACAAGCTGAGCTTGGCGCTGGGTTGGAGATTCTCGTCGGAAGGATAACCAAAGTCCTCCATCCCCAGCTGTGCCAGCTCCTCGTTGATGACTGCGGCAGTATTCACCAGACCCTCGGTCCAGTGCTCCACAGTGTCTCTGAACGAGTTCTGGGTAACTGCAATGCTCTCCAGCAGCGCCGCGTCCGCCTTGACCTTCTCCGACAAGGTCTTCTCCTGCTCCTTGGCGGCCTCCAGCGTCTGCGTCAGCGTGGCCAACTTTAGCTCCAGGTCCGCATTGGAATCCTTGGCGGCGCTGAGCTCCTTGCCCCTCTCCGTGAGAAGACCTTGCAGTTCACCGTGGGCGGCAGCATCCTTCTCACGCTCACGCTTGAGCGCGGCAAGCTCCTCACGGCTCTTCCCAATGTTGGCCTCTAGCTGCGCCACCTTCTCCTCCAGCTCCTTCTTGGCGGCCTCTGCGATCGCGGCAGCGTCCTTTGCTTCCTTGAGCGCTCCGCCAAGTGCTTGCTCGCGCTCGGCGAGCTCGTCCTCATAGCTGTCGAGGTTGGCCTTCCGCTGCACCAGTTCACCTTCTCGCGCGGATTGCTTCTCGGCGGCCAGCCTTTGTTCCTCCTCAGCTTCGGCCTTCTCGAGAAGGAAGGCCGTGCGCTCCTCGTCGAGTCGCTCCCGCTCCTGTGCCAGGGACCTGAGAGCTTCTTGATTTTGGCCCCGGAGCTCCTCCGCGCGCTTCTCCATATCCACTCCCGCCTTCGCGACAAGCGCTTCCCGGGAAGCCAGCTTGGCTTGCCGGGCGCGGTAGAGTGACAGCAGCTTCCGCAGCAGCTGCTCCTCCTCAGGCTCGCCACTGCTGCTGCCGGGCGCGTCGACCAACGACAGTCTGGCGGAGGCGAGCACCTCCCCGTCAAAAGTTTCCCCCTCGACCGGCACCCTGGAGCTCGACGCCCAGGGTAGCTTGATGAAGATGTTGTCACCGGCCGTCAAGTAGGCGCCGGGCTGGGGCTCCTCGGAGCCCGGCTCCGCAGCAGCGGCAGAGGGATCGGCGGTCGGCGCAGCGCTTGGCGCTCCTACGGCCTCCGGGTCGTCAGTACGATCGCCCGACCCCTCGCCGCCCTCTGCGCCGGCAGCCTTGGCGGCCTCCTCGCCGGCGGTCTCATCAGCACCAGCCCCTTCCTCGCCGGCGCCCTCTGTCTCCATTGGCTCAGCCGCAGATGGGTCTGAAGAACGAAGAAGGGAGAAGAATCAATCAAAAATCCAAGAGAAGAAAATCAGAAGAAGAAAAACCCAAGGGAAAGTTTTTGGACAAGTGGATTACCTGTGCCAAGATCTGCAGTTGCGGTCTCAGCCGCTGCAGGATCGATGGTACTGCCCCTTGCCGGAGAGTTCTCCCTTGCCGGAGAGCGCTCCCTTACTGGGAACCCCTCCCTTGGCGGCGTAGTCGAAGCAGATGGCGCTTCGGGGCCAGCTTCCGGGCGCTCCTGATGTGGCTGCTCTGCTCCTACACAAGTCAACAAGCAAGATATCAACAAAGGAAAAAGCACTCATGCGCGCCCGACAACAGAAAGCTATCTATGAACTTACGCTGGGGGCTGCGCTAGGGGCTGCTTTGAGGAGTGATTGCCGAGTCCGTCAAGGTTGTCTCGGACCCACCCCCTGCTGATACGGTGGGGTCATCCTCGATGACGATCACCGCGGCCTTGGCCCTCTTCGCCGCTCTCTGGGCCAGCGTCCTGAAAAGAAAGGAGTCCAGATTGAAGCAAGTCAGATACAAGATATAAATAGCAAGATTGAAGAACTACAAGAGCACCAAGGAAACTTACTCTTCTTCCTCCTCGTTGGAGCTAAGCGCGGAAAGATCGAAGTCCGGCTCCCCTCTGGTGCGACGAGGCGGAGGAGTAGGATCCCTTGCTCGCTTGGCGGGGGCGGTGGCGGTGGCCCGGGAAGATCCCGCTCTAGTTGCCGCTGCTGTGTGAGGCACACCCGCGGCAACATTACTTGCCGCGGTAGAGCGTGTCGCACGGCTTGGCGGCTATTGACCCGGCTGCCGCCCCGCTGCGTCCCCGGCCCTACGAAGGCGCCTTCTTGGTGGGGCCGGGGGCTCCGCCTGCGGCAAGCCTTCTGAAGGCTCAGGATCTTCCTCGCCGGCCTCGCTCGGTTCAGCTTCAGAACCGGCAGGCTCTTCCTTGCCAATGGAATCCGCGCGCTCGGCAAGGTTTGCCTCCTCTGCAGCCTCTGCCTCCTCCACAGTGAACCCGAACACGCCCGCGGAAGCTGCGGCCGCAACCTCTTCTGCCCTAGTGGTGATACACTGCAGCTCCTCGTCGGTGGTGTCACGGGTGAGGCTCTTCTGCTCGTCAGCATGGACCGGCACCTCTTCCAAGTTGTCGAAGAACGCTTGCACGACATCATCCGCAGGCTCTTGCCAAGTTGGAACGATTCCGTGTGAATCGCACAACGGCATCATGGCGCGGATCCGGTCAAGCGAAGAATTGTTGCACAATGGAACTACGCCCCTCGGCAGCGTGAATGGGTGCTGGGGGTCGCGTTTGAACAACTTCAGGAGCATTGCATCCAGCTCCAAGACGGTGAAGTTGTAGTTGAGGCCCGGCCGCAGCCTCATGATGTCCACAGAGTTCTTGAATTCCCAGGCGGGCCTCCCCCTCTCCTGCAGGGGGGCGATGCGGCGGCGGAGGAAATCTGCGCCTACAGCACCTACAGTGAGCCCGGCAAGCCTGAGGCGAAGAATCCTAGTGATGGCGATCTTCAGCCTCTCGTCTTCCGGGGCCACGTTGCTCCAGTCATTGCCGCGCACTATTGGAGCTTGGCACACGGCGGTGAAGGGCTGCGGATTCTCCTCGACGATCCAGCACCACTCCGCTCTCCACTCATCCCACTTGCTGCGGAGCTCACCCTCCAAGTACGCCTCCTTCTTGCCGACTCTCGAGATCCAGGCGATCCCTCCCGCAAGCGGCTCTCCTCTCTCTACCCGAGGTATGAAGTAATGGTGGAAAAGGGCAACACTGGGGTGGACTCCGACAAAGTTTTCGCACAAATGTGCAAAAACTGCCATGGTCAGAACGACGTTGGGTGTGAAGTCAAGGAGGCGGAAGCCGTATGTGTTCATGATATCGCAGAAGAACTCCGAGAAGGGCGGGCAGAGCCTGCAATAGAAGAATAGCGCGAAGAATGGGTACCCGTTTGGAGCCAGCTCCAAAGCAGCGGCCGGGAGTACCCTCGTGCGCGGATGCGCCCGCGTCTCCGTCGCCCAAAAGAGGTAGAAGTACTCCCTCAGCTCCTGCACGCCGAGCTGGGGGGAGAAGATCGCCCGCTCCTTCCATAGCGCCGCAAGCCGCTGCGCCTCGGCCGACTTCACGCCCTTTCCCTTGTCGGCTTTCGGAGCCATGGCGGAGGTGGTGGGGGAGGTCGACGGCGTTGGTGATGCTGGTGGCAATGGGGGCGGAGCGCTGCTCTCTCGGCTTCGGGAAGAAAGGGGGGAGCGGCGGAGGTTCGTGAAGATGGAGTAGTAGCAACCAGCGAGGGGGAATGAACTGCCCCTGTTTCCTCTGCTTATAAAGAGGGACGGGGCGGACGTTTCACCCTTCCGAATAAAGAACCACCCACGATCTCTCCCACGATGCCGCATTCAACGCGTGCCGTTAGGGGAGAGCGCGGTGGATATGGAGCGAGATTCGGTGTGGCCCAGCCCGCGTGTGCCCGTGCCCTGTCTTGGGCCTGGCCCAACAGCGCTCGGCACCGTGTTTGGCCCAGGCCCAGGGGCTCCTATCGGTGTACTAGAATAGGGGTACCCTAGTACCCCGAACTTGTGCACGGGCAGTTGCAGCACCCCGCGGCAAGGCTTGTCGGGCGAACGCCAAGGTCCTCCGTGGTTCCCTTGGAGCCATTCAAGAACAAAGTATTTAAGCTCAGGAGACAAGGCCCCGGCAAGAGGAGCTTGCCGGGAAGGCCAACCAAGGCACTTCAAGGAACTTGCCGCGACGCGCCATGCGCTCCGGCAAGGCAACAAGGCCCCGGCAAGAGGAGCTTGCCGGGAAGACCGACCAAGGTACCTCGAGGCCCGGTGAGCGACAAGCTTCCGGACCCGACAAGATAACAACAGCGGCAAGGCGCTTGCCGCGGCAGGCGGCCACTCTGTGCCCACGCTCCAGCGCATCCACGAACGTGTCGCTTTGGGGGCCTCTCCAGGCGTGCGTGGCAGGAGGCTGTGCAGCCAGCAGTGCGCAGTGGCATGCGAAGCTGACAAGATCGCCATCGTGGCGAACGGTGGCGCCCCTAACGGTCCTTTTCTGCACTATTTGGGTGACTCAGACGGGCATTTAATGCCCTTGTCCCCTGCCGTCAGGGTTAGGTAGGGTACACTGTACAAGTAACTGTACCAACCACTTCACTTTTTACATTTGTACCCTTCTCTGCGTTGCCACCTGTCGGTGACCCCTTTAGCGTATAAAAGGAGGCCCATGCGCAACGTAGAGGGGGTTCGGTCCGGTCCGACTCATTCGTAACCCAGAAAAACACTATGCTCTCGCTCTAGAGCAAGAAGATAATAGAACCAGACAAGCAGCAGTAGGAGTGTTATCTCTCCGAAGAGCTTCGAAGCTGGGTAAAACTGCTCGTGTGCCTCGCCTCGATCTGCTCTTCGTGCGATCTCCGCCCCCCGCCGAACCGAAAGGGGCCCGGTCCGCCGGCCCCATAGGTGTTTGAGGATCAGTTTCCCCGACACAGAAACCCTCTCAATCCCAATTAAACATTATCATTAAAACCCAACAAAATTAATTAAAGTCACATGATGAGATTCACATGATAATCCAAGTACTAGATACTCAAGACGTCCATAACCGGGGACATGGCTAACCATGATTAGTTTATACACTCTGCAGAGGTTTGCGCACTTTTCCCCACAAGACTCAATCTCCTCCGTTGGGATTCTCGCACCACTACTAGGAAAAGGCCTACTAATGGCGCACCAGTTTTGCCTACTAATGGCGCATCACTGGTGCGCCATTAGTATCACGCCACTAGTATTTATTACTAATGGCGCACCACCCAGTGCGCCATTAGTATATAACACCATGTGCCATTAGTATGCCTCCCAGGGCCATATTTAACCATGTGCTTTGGCACACTAATGGCGCACTGCGGATGGATGCGCCATTAGTATACTTGGCATACTAATGGCACACTCTGTAGTGATGCGCCATTAGTATGAATATTAGGTTTTATTTTTTTTACTTTTTTGATTTTTGCATAGGTTACAAAATATATTATTTGACTGAATATAGACAGTAGCACACAGCAATAGCATATTCATCGAATACAATAGAAGATTAGTCTCCGAATACAATTCATCATATTAGTCTTCGAATTCAACAGACCGAACAAAGATAAAACATTACAAGTCTCGAGACCGCGAGTATCGAGTTTGTCGGAAGTAATACTAATCCTAAGAAGTCCTACTAATCATCATCATACAACTTCTACTCGTTATTCATAACAAATCATACGATCATCATCTTGATAGTCATCGAACCAACCCTACTTAATTGTTCTTAGCACATGATCATCAGTATCAGTATTAGGCAGGACCTAAATAGCATAAAACAATATAGACCCTGACTCTCCATTATGGAGAATGGAGAACATCCTGTCTCCAATTCTTGCGCTTCGCTTCCTTTTGCTTCCAAGAAGCTCCTTACGACTGTCCATACATTTTTTCCATCCTTTGATTTTCATGTCTCCACTTCTTTTAGAAATCTTGTATGGACAATTGAGATTCGTAGGATGACCTGGCTGTATGTTCAAAACATTAACACTACCTTTCTGATACATCATATGAGGCACACAATTCTCTGGGATTATCTGTTGAAAAACATAGTAATAACTTCATAGTTAGCAATGATGTACTAGTTTTAGAAGTATGCAAAAGATGCACGGATGTCGTAATAGTAAAAATCTTACCAGGGTATCTCCATGGTAGTTACCGTAGTTGAACACATGCACTAGTGGCACGTATTTACCATAATGTTGAGGAGTTTGATTGTGGATAGTGTAATTCTCAATGTCAGTACAAAATCCGACCAGATGATTTTTCTCCTTGTTAGTTGTTAATTCGGAGCCATCGGTGTAGTGGGTTTTGTCTACCATCTCCCGCACATTCTTTGAACAATAAAAATAAGCTGTCAATGGAAATAAGCTGTCAACTATTTTGAAATAAACAATATAAATTAGCTAATAACTATGTTTGAGAAACTCACATAGCGGTAGAACTGGAGGCGTATCAACAAGGACCCAAATGTCCATATTGTCTTGGTTGATGTCAGGATTACCAAGATCATGGTGATAAGCATACCCTCATCAAAACCATACATCTTGCAAAATGCTTCCCAATTTTTGCAACCAAAATGGGTTACGCTCTCAGAATTATATAGATTTACTTCAAAGTCCACATCGTGATGAGTCCTTAGGTGAATTTTCTTTGTTTCAGAAATTTCATGGTCTTCAAAATCCATCCTCTCCAAGACATAGCGTCTTGCATGGCATGGGATAAGCTATACTCGAATTGTAAAAGATGAAAATTACACGTTGAAATAGTTGAAGTCATGCTTAATTATGAAAATAACACTTGTCGTTGTTGTGTACCGTTTCAACTTCGAAGGTCTCCTCGAGCTTAATGCTGAAGCGTCGATCATCGTCCAGGTGAGGCATGTCGCACAGACCTCCATTGTCGTGGCACCAGTCGCACTCTGCCAAGAGACTTTCGTCGTCCAATGATGATGACGACATATCCTACGTTCACAATTCAAAACTACATCATTTAGGGTTTGTCGACACCGAGGCATCCTAAAAGCTAAGCTTTTATCATTTAGGGTTTGTCAACGCTGAGGCACCCTAAAAGCCTAAGCTTTCATCATTTAGGTTCTTATCGACACCGAGGCACCCTAAAAGCCAAGGTTTTATCATTTAGGGTTTGTCGACATCGAGGCACACTAAAAGCCTAAGCTTTCATCATTTAGGTTTTGTCGATGCCGATGCATGCATTAGTCGCAAGTACCCCATATGTCCTATTTTTAGCAAAGTCATGCTAAAATTCACGGAAAATTTCGGCATGGCCTTTGCTAAAAATAGGACATATGGAGTACCCGAATTTGCCGGAACAGAAGTTAATCGACATTCCGGCAAACTCAAGGGCCTCTCGGGGTACCTGCAAATTCATCACGACACAATGGTCGGATACAAAACCCAGCAAACTAGCAAGATGATCATCATCTTTAAAAGTCATTACTTGTCAAATACAGAAGAAGGAACAATTTATTTGTGACATAGTTGGCCCATACAGAAGAAGCAACACCCTGCACTAGCCTAAAAACAAGTGAAGTTTCACCCATATAAGAACAACTTTATAAAAACAGAGAAGTTGCTATGTTTTTTCTACTGCTAGGAAAAACATCACTCATTGGAAATGAAAATCTCAGTACCAGCATTTTGAACTTTGAAATGAAATACAGTAGTAGTATTAGTAGTATATGGAGTAGTATCTTGTCTAGTAGTAGTATTAGTTGTATATGGAGTAGCAAGTTTTGCCTCAGAGACCGCAAAAGCTATGTTTTTTCTCAATTCAGATAGCTAAGTGGAAAACCACGTCAAGTCCTGTTTTAATACTCTATTTCTTAATGCATGCAATTGGTTTCATCTGGACTACATCATAGAACCACCAATAAAGGACACTGAAAAAATATATAGAGATGCCTATGGTTCCTATCCTTGAGTAGCATGATTAGAGATGAGTAGATCTCCTAAAGGTGTCATAAGCACCTGCTGTTACTCTTGGAAGCAATGCAAACATGTAAAAGTTATTACTGTTGACAATACTACTCAAATATCCAATTATCAGGACACAAGGCATGATAATCCATCAAATCTAATGAAATCTGAACTCAACTTGATCATGGTTCATGCCCTCAGAGACATCAGCACCTCAACAATGCCATGACAAAAATGAAAAGGACCAAGACAATCACCACACAAGTGAAGAGAGAACTCAGGGCCTCTTTGACAAAAATGAAAAGGACCAATACAATGAAAAGGACCAGTGAGATGAAAAAACTAAGGTAAGGGGGGACATCAAAACGCAGAAGTGCATAACACAAGCTCACCGACATAGACATACATAACAGCCGCACAACAACATCGACATTAAACATGTGCAGAGATCACAATCAACAGAGGCATAACAGTAGAAATTACAGGTGTAGATTGCTCTATTCAACAAACTTCCTATCAGTCCAACAATGTTTCTGAATCTAAACTTTTTCAGTTAAAAGAACCTAAACGTGACAATGTTCAGTTAACAGAAAGGGGGGGAAGGGGAACCGGTGCAGCTCACCGAGAGGAAGACGATGGCGAGCTCGTGCGGGGATCGACGGTGAGGCCGCGGTGGCCGGAGGTGGAAGAAGGCGCAGACGCCCTAGACGGTGGAGGCGTCGGTGTCGTAGAGGTGCCAGAGACCTTGCCCTGCGAGACAGAGAAGGGGCCGTCAGCCCCAGCGCAGGCGGGGGGCAAGGGGAGGAGGAGGAGGGGAAGGGGAGGAGGAGGGTCGGGGGGGGGGCGTACAGTGCTGCGTCGCTGCTCAGCGCCGACGGCGAGGAGGAAGGCGAAGACGTTGAGGGTCGGGCGGCGGGGGTGGGGGCGCGGGGGCGGTGGGGGCGGCGGGGGTGGGGGCGCGGGGGCGCGTGGGCGGCGGGGGTGGAGTCCGGCGGGGGTCGGGGCGATGGCATCGTGGGTCTGGCGAGGGAGAGAGGGACAAAAGGGGATCTCCGGCGAGGGAGAGGGAGGACATAGCTATAGGGGGAAGCTTACTAATGGCGCACCACCCGTGGGTGCGCCATTAGAAATCTTTTTTTTAGATAGCAATGGCGCACCCATCGCCGGTGCGCCATTAGAAATCTTTTTTAGATAGCCATGGCGCACCACCAGGCCGGTGCGCCATTAGTATATTTATTATTACTATTTTTTAATAAATGAATATGAATATGAAACATTAATATTTTTTTATAAAAATAGTAATAATTGTTGTTTAACAACAATTGTAGTCTACAATTTTTTATAATTATTTTTTAGAAAATGAATATGAATATGAAACAGTAATATTTTTTTTTATAAAAACAATAATAATTTTTTAAAAAATATCATCAAATTTGTTATTTGAAAATATCATAGTCGGCGGCGATGGAGCGGGGGAGGGTGCGGGGGGTCGTCGTCGGAAGTGGAGCTGGGGGAGGGTGCGGGGGGGTGCTCGACGGCGAGGGGGATCTGGCGAGGGGGATAGCTATCGAGAGGGAGGGGGATCGAGATCGAGTGTCCTCATGAATATTCAATATTTTTTAATATGGAATATGAAAAAATATCATCAAATTTGAAAAAATATTAATGAATTCAAAAAGCGCCCATGAAATTTAAAAATATTCATGATATGAAAAATTAAAAAAAAAGTGCCCATTACCAGTTTAAACTAGTAATGGCGCACTATGCAACGGTGCGCCATTAATAATTTTGCAGAAAAGTAATATATATATATATATATATATATATATATATATATATATATATACATACACTAATGGCGCACTTTTACAGTTTTACAGGGTGCGCCATTAGTAGTTTAAACTAGTAATGGCGCACTGTGAGGCGGTGCGCCATTAGTAGTTTTGCAAAAAAAAAGAATAAAAAAAATTCAGTACTCGCGCACTCCCTGTCTGGTGCACCATTACTAGTTAGAACTAGTAATGGCGCACTTCGTTAGGATGCGCCATTAGTATGTATGTAAAAATGAAAAATAATAATTTATCACTAGTGGCGCAACTATTTTTTGGTGCGCCATTAGTGTCTTCCACACTAATGGCGCATCACCAACAGGTGCGCCATTAGTATATAGTAGTGGCGCACTACTTCCCTGGTGCGCCATTAGTGTCAATCCTATCTATAGCCCTTTTCCTAGTAGTGCACTACATGGTGTTTGAGAAATGGATGACCGAGACATGGTCTTTTAGAAGCGCTAGCACCTTACGATCGGGTAGACCGTTACACCTACTTCCCCTATATCTGCTAGTCTACCACTGTACGAGTTCGCACCACTTAATCAACTATGCTAGAGCCCATAGTAGCTTGTGGATGCACACGAAAGTTTCTAGTATGAATAATCTCATGATCCCTTTGAGCCTGGGTGGCGGTCCATAAGGAAAAACAGGCAATCGCTGGAATAACCAGGTGCCTCAATCCACCCAGATGTGTGTTAAAGTTGCCACCTTAAGTTTAACCATTAAGTAATCAATCTAACATCTGTCATGGATACACTCACCCAATCCACATCTACTAGCATAGCATGGCATAAGCAAACATAGAAGTAAGTCCCAGGGTTTGGTAATAAAACAGGTAATAGGTACTACCTCATCTACTTTCCAAAACCCACATATTAATCAGATCCTATTTATGCAATGGTTTGAGGATTGATCTAATGCAATAAAACAGGGTAGTAAGAGGTATGATCAAAGTGTTACTTGCCTTACTGATGATCCGTGAAACCTAGAGATTCGAAGTAACAAGCGGCGCACTTCGGGTACTCTATCGCAAACAAACAAACAAGCATACAGTAAGTACTCATCTAATGCATAGGTAAAACTCAAATAAGAGATCTAACCAGAAAGTTCAACTTAAGAACTCCAGTTTGCAAAAAGAAACAGATCGAACGAAACCACGAAAATCAAACGGCGAAAGAAACAAGCTTCGATTACTAATCTGGACCTAAGTCAAAATTTACAGAAGCAAAAACTTGTTTGAGTTTGTTAAACGGAAATAGGGTTTCGAGACGAAACTCTAGGTGCTTGAATCGCCTGATTCCGATAAACGAGCGAAAAGTTATACTAAAACGAAAATCAGATCAAAAATCGCGATCAGAAATAATCGCGGAAAATCCGAGAAAAAGAGAAAACTGACGAACAGATTAACGAACGAACGTTCATTATCTGAAACTAAACGATGAACTCGTCCGTTAAAATAAACGAACGAGCGAACGCTCGCTAAAAAACTAAACCAAAAAAAACTGATCTAGGGTTTTTTTGTTTAAAAAACCGAACAAAAACTGGCGGTTTTCTCGAGGAAACCTGCGGCGGTGGTCAACCTCGGCGGCGGGACAGCGGCGGCGGGGCGGCTCCGGCGTCGGGCGGGGGCTCCGGTGGTCGGCGGGGTTGGCGGCGGGACGACGGGCGGCAACGTCGGCGGCGGCGTCGGCGGCGGCGCTAGGGTTTGGGGCGGCCGGGCGGCTCGAGCTGGGCTACGGGGTCGGCCTCCCGGCTTATAAGGGCCGGCCGGGCCCGAGTCCTAGTCGGACACGGCCTGGTTAGGTCGGTTCGTTTATTTAAAAAAAATTCACGCAGAAAAACAAATAAAAGAAATACTAAACGGACTCCAAAAATCCCGAAATAAATTTTCCCTGACTTCTAAAATCAAGCTAGACAAGATGAACATTTATTTGGGGCCTAAATGTAATTTTTGAAAACACGTATTTTTTCCTAATTCAAATAAAATAGCGAGAAAACTCCGAAATAAAATCTTATTTGATTTTTTAATTAAATCCTCAATATTTCTTTTTTATGGGAAAGTCATTTTTTCCCTCTCTCTTTTTTTTATAATTGAAATAATTGAAGATAAAATAAATAAAATCAAATGATCCTATTTTCAAAATTTGAGAAAACCCAAATATGAAAGGGAAAACTTTGTTTTTGCCATTCTAGTTTTTGCTAACTTTGCTTATGCCACTCTAGAAATTGACATCTCACTTTTGCGAGTCTTAGCTTTTGACAGTAATAACAAATGCCATTCCGTGGCAAAATCGATAATTTTTCATTTCACTTTTGCCACTCTTAGCTTTTGACATGTACCACAATTGCCACTCTTAGCTTTTGACATGTACCACAATTGCCACTCTAAATTTTTTGCTTTTGCCATAGAATGGCAAAAGTGATATATTGTCAAAAGCTAAGAGTGGAAAAAGTGAAATGTCAAATTCTAGAGTGGCATAAACAAAGTTTTCCCAATATGAAAATAACGAAATCCCCAACTCTCTCCATGGGTCCTTGAGTTGCGTAGGATTTCTAGGATCTAGCCAAAATGCAATAAAATATGATATGCAATGATGATCTAACGTATAACATTCCAAATTGAAAATTTGGGATGTTACAAAATTCCAGCCGGTTCCAGCTGAATCGGCCGAAGGTTGTCTGAATGGCCGAGAGTAGCTACGAGGGTTAGAAAAGCATGATTTTTGGTGACCGTCCGTAAAATAGGGTATACTTTCAGATAGACATGGAATGGCGCCATTTGGGGTGACCCTCCTTGTAGCCGCTTCATGAAAAATGCATGTTTTTAGCACTCAAAAAATGAAAACGGTTTTTTTGTGAAACAAGTTGGAACCTAGTGATACGTCTCCAACGTATCTATAATTTATGAAGTATTCATGCTATTATACTATCCTTCTAGGATGTTTTATATGCATTAATATGATATTTTATATGATTTTTGGGACTAACCTATTAACCTAGAACCTAGTGCCAGTTTCTGTTTTCTCCTTGTTTTAGAGTATTGCAGAAAAGGAAAACTAAACGGAGTCCAATTGACGTGAAACTTGACGGAGATCATTTTTGGACCAGAAGAAGCCCACAGAGTTCCAGAAGTAGGCCAGAAGAGTCCCGGGCTGCCCACGAGGGTGGGGGGCACGCCCACCCCCTTAGGGCGCGCCCCCTACCTCGTGGATAGCCCGGAGACCCCCCTGACGTGAAATCAACGCAAAACTCTTCTATATATACCCAAACTTCCAGAAAGAAACCTAGATCGGGAGTTCTGCCGCCAGAAGCCTCCGTAGTAGGGTCATCGTCAGCCACCATATCAAGGTCGTCATCCGCCACCACCATAGTAGGGTCGTCGTCAGCCACCATCATAGCAAGGTCGTCGTCAGCCAGAATAGGTTACTCCTCGTCATCCCCACTTTGCTCCTCGTCATGCCTGCTCTACTCCTCGTCATCCCCTCTCTGCTCCTCGTAATCCCCGCTGCTGCTCCCATTGCCTTGCCAAATGCAACAAAGTGTGAACATGGTGTTTTCGTCGTGCTAGTAGAGGAAGCCAAAAGGACAGGAAGAAGAGAGGCAGAGAGCTTACTAGCATCGTCGTCGCGCTGGTAGTACATGCGGCACATGGTGTTGTCGAACATCTTCACGGTGAACATGGCGTCGCCGTCGTAGCGGAAGACAAGGAAGTGCTCGAGCTGTAGCTCATGGGGGCGGGTGAAATGATCCCAGCTGGGCCCTATGTACATGTGGCCTTCGCTGTTGAACACCACCAACACGTCCCACAGCCTACGAAGCCCGCTGCTGGCCTCCCACAGCTTCACTTTGTGGGGCTCACGGCCGGCGAGCATCTACGAAAACTTGTCAGGCAGCCTCTGCAGCGAGGGTCAAGTAGTGGTTGATTGTGCCAATCAAGCACTAGACACCAGAGTGATGATAAAGAGATGAGTGATGATAAATATACCTACCTACTGCAAGATTTCTCAATTACGATCTCGAAGAACTCGAAACCTTCCAAGCCAGCCATCTCACTTCTCTGAAAAGCAGCATTGTAATTAAACAACAAGTTACCATAAACAGGACTGGACATAGTTGGTATAGAACAAAGTTTATGATGGCAAAAGCGAGGAAAAAATCAATGCACTTGTGGATATTTATGATAGCAAAAGTGAGAAAAAAAGCAATGCACTTGTGAACACTTGGAATACTACTACTCTATCTTTGCCAGGGCCTCAATCTGGAATACTACTACTCTATCTACAATGGACCATATCTGCCCATGTGCCCATGTCTACTATAAATGGCAAACACAGCATCAGGATCATATCTACTATAAATGGACCATATCTACAATGAACCATATCTACTATAAATGGACCATATCTTCCCATGTGCTACATTTTGTTAGAACCCAACAGTTAAGAACCGAACCTTAGATTCTCAATTTAAACACACCTACCCAATATAGTCATGTACAAAATGCAAAATAAAAACAATATTTCCCATCACTTAATCAAAGAACATGGGGGGAACACTTAATCAGAACATTTGATTATCATTAAAGATTTACTGCTTGCAGGTGATTTGCTATGTGTAATTACTCAGAACACTTAATCAAAGAACATGGGGGAAATGGAACGGACCTGGGGGGATGGCGACTGCTTGAGCTTGTTGGCCTCCTCTTGATCTCGTGGATCTGCTTCGGCTACAATGGAACCCTTATCAGCATGTGCCACGAAACCCTAATCTAATCAATAGGAAGAGGAACAGGAAGGACTCAGCGGATTCATACCTTAGGAGGCCGTCGGCGTCGGCGTTGATGGAGGAGTCGATCGCCAGGGAGGTCGTCGCCGTCGATGGAGGAGAAGGGGATGCCGGCGGTGGAGAGGAGGAGTGGGTCGAGTGGATAATCAAGAGGAGGAGCGGGTCAAGTGGAGAGAGGAGTGGGGAAAAGAGTGGGTCCACTTGTCAGTGAGTTCTGTATTTGATATATTGAAAAGGGTTGGCATAGAGTACAAAACCAACTGCCTCTAACTAGCACAGTGGTAGAAAAAATAGTTGAATAAGCGGCAGGTCGTGGGTTCGAGCCCCACTTGTCAGCGAGTGGGTAGAGTAGCAAAATGGCCCACTTGTCAGCGAGGTCTATGTTTGATACTTGACTGGTTTGATGATTTGAAAAGAGATGGCAGAGAGTGGAAGACGAGTAGCCTCTTCCTAGCCCAGTGGTAGAAACACAGTGAAACGAGTGCGCGGTCGTGGGTTTGAGTCTCCGCTCACGCATATTTTTTTGCTCATAGTGCAACATCTTCAGTTAAAGCAAACTTATGAAAAAACAACAGTTCTGAAAACAACTTCTGAAAAATATTTTGCAATCTTCAAGCATTACAAGACAACATTTTGCTCCTGTAATCTTCATCACATCATTATCTGACCAAAACAAAAACAACAGTTCTGACCAAAAACTAAGAAAATGGCACCAAAACTACATCACTATCTGCATTTTATCTTCATCACATCATTTTGCACCAAAACATCATTTGGCATTGTATCTACAACCATAATTCTCATTCATTGAAGAAATTTTTGTCATTTCTGCCCAGATATCATAACAATAAGCATCCAAAATGCACCAGCATCATAACAATCACAACAAGTGTTTTACAAATAACAACAAGTGCTTACAAAATACTACAAACATTAGGATCACATCAAATGCTTACAAAAGGAAATCAAATGTTTTGCATTTTGCATCACATACTATAACCAACATTTTGTCACAGGATCACACCACTACATCCATCAGGATCTTCAGGCATTTTGCTACCTGGAGATAATTGTAGTACATTAGGATCACCATGCATATGCACAAGAAGGAAAACTACAGAGAATTACAAGGAAAACTACAGAGAGTTAGAAGGATTACCAAGGACACAAAATTTACCTTCATGTCCATTCGCTACTCATCGTCGTCGACACGAAAACAAGGAACTCTATGCCCACTCCTGTTTTCCTCATCATCACTACAATATTGCAACATAATATGATCAGTCCTATTTTCCTCATCCTCGCTCTCATGACCATCCGCTACCATCTTTCTTCTTTTCTTGATGCCTTCAACTGTTGTTGCATCAACGAGCACATGTTCCCGGTCCCTTCGCACTCTACTTTGCACCGGAATTTCCACAGAGTCATCATCCCGGTATGTTAGTCCACCACCACCGAGGCCCTTTTCCACTTCAGTTTCAGTCACACTCCACAAGTGTCTGTGCTCAAAGTTTTGCACAACTCGCCATTTTCCACGCAAAAGAGTGTCTGGCAGATAAAACACCATTGTTGCTTGTGTTGTTAGAATAAAGGGATCACTCTTATACCAGCACCTTGTAGTGTTGATGCTTTTGAAGTGGCCATCGTATTTGACAAAACAGTCTCTCTTCTTCTTGCTACCAAGCTCAAACCAGTCACAGCGAAATAAGACAACCGAGCGATGGATGCCTCCACTAGAGTCGTACTGCAACTCTATTATGCTTCTCAACTGACCATAGAAGTTAATGATCTCACGATCATGTGACCCCTCAGTGACGATTCCACTATTCTGTGTCTTCTTTTTTTCCTCACGGTCAACGGTGTGGTACCGGACACCGTCAGCAATGCATGTTGAATACACTCTCACTCGCTTATCCGGTAAGCATGCCAAAGCAAATAGATCATCACTCACCTTCTTCTCCTCATGCAACTTTCCAATATGCACAAATAGACCATTTAGCAAACAATGGTATTTAACAGTTGGTGAATAACACAGAAAACATCAAACATGTGGCTAAAATCTCACATGATTCTCAAACCAATTAGCAAACCCCTTGGCAACAATTTTATCAACATGGATCTTGCTTTCTTCCTGATTTAACTCTTCCTTGCATTTCCTGCAATGCAAACAAAACATGTGAATTAAAACATTAGGCTAGTGCCAACCCAAGCAAAAAAAATATAATGAGTGCACAAGATATAACGTAGTCGATATATGGTAGAACCTCGGCGCAATTGCTGAGCACATACCAAACCATCTTGTCATACTCATCACCAGCCTCCAAGTATTGTGAAGCTCCAAGAAAGTTCACACAATGGTTGAAAAAAGAGACATCACCACTTTGCGAATCAGACCGCTCTCTATTTCTTCCCGGCCGGTTCCATCTTGTTTCCACATCGCCAAAGTATCTAGAGCAAAAAGTCAAGCACTTGTCAATGACATATGCTTCAGCAATAGAACCTTCAGGTCTTGCTGTGTTTCGCACATAATGCTTAAAAGTAAGCAACCTTCTTTCTATTGTGTACATCCAACCGTGTTGCCCAGGGTCTCTAAGCATTGCCTCTTTTGGTAAGTGCACCGCCAAATGGACCATCACGATGAAGAAAGCTGGAGGGAAAATCTTCTCGAGCTTGCAAAGAATAATTGGGATTTCTTTTTCAAGTCTTTCCGGGACAGTTAACTTGCGTGTTTTGCAGCACAGTTCTCTAAATAAATTTCCCAGCTCAGTAACCGCTTCATATATATCCTTTTCCATGATTCCTCGGAGGCCCGGCGGTAAAATCCTTTGGAGGAGGATCTGACAATCATGGGTTTTCAGTACTGAAAGCTTGAATCCATCAGAAGATACACAATTTGCTAGGTTAGTAGCATAACCATCTGGAAATTTCACCGCTCTTAGGAATTCACAGAATGCAAGCTTTTGTTCTTTACTCATTGTATACCATGCTCGTGGCATTTCAAATGAATCTTGATATGTCCATTTTACATCATGCTTTTATATCGATATTTATTGCATTATGGGTTGTTATTACACATTATGTCACAATACTTATGCCTATTCTCTCTTATTTTACAAGGTTTACATAAAGAGGGAGAATGCCGGCAGCTGGGATTCTGGGATGGAAAAGGAGCAAATATTAGAGACCTATTCTGCACAGCTCCAAAAGTCCTGAAACTTCACGGAAGTCATTTTCAGAATATATAAAAATACTGAGTGCAAGAAGTTCCAGAGGGGGGCCACAGCCTGGCCATGAGGGTGGGGGGGCATGCCCCCTGCATTGTGGGCCCCCTGGTGGCCCTCCGATGCCCATCTTCTGCTATATGGAGTCTTTCGTTGAGAAAAAATTCATAAGCAATCTTTCGAGATGAGACTCCGCCGCCATGAGGCGGAACCTTGGCGGAACCAATCTAGGGCTCCGGCGGAGCTATTCTACCGGGGAACCTTCCCTCTGGGAGGGGGAAATCATCACCATCGTCATCACCAATGATCCTCTCATCGGGAGGGGGTCAATCTCCATCAACATCTTCACCAGCACCATCTCCTCTCAAAACCCTAGTTCATCTCTTGTATCCAATTCTTGTCTCCAAGTCTGGGATTGGTACCTGTGGGTTGCTAGTAGTGTTGATTACTCCTAGTAGTTGATGCTAGTTGGTTTACTTGGTGGAAGATCATATGTTCAGATCATATATGCATATTAATACCCCTCTGATTATGAACATGAATATGCTTTGTGAGTAGTTACGTTTGTTCCTGAGGACATGGGAGAAGTCTTGCTATTAGTAGTCATGTGAATTTGGTATTTGTTCGATATTTTGATGAGATGTATGTTGTCTCTCCTCTAGTGGTGTTATGTGAACGTCGACTACATGACACTTCACCATTTTTTGGGCCTAGAGGAAGGCATTGGGAAGTAATAAGTAGATGATGGGTTGCTAGAGTGATAGAAGCTTAAACCCTAGTTTATGCGTTGCTTCGTAAGGGGCTGATTTGGATCCATATGTTTCATGCTATGGTTAGGTTTACCTTAATACTTTTGTTGTAGTTGTGGATGCTTGCAATAGAGGTTAATCATAAGTGGGAAAGCACCCAAGCACCGGTCCACCCACATATCATATTATCAAAGTACCGAACGTGAATCATATGATCGTGATGAAACCTAGCTTGACGATAATTCCCATGTGTCCTCGGGAGCGTTTTTCTCTATATAAGAGTTTGTCCAGGCTTGTCCTTTGCTACAAAAAGGATTGGGCCACCTTGCTGCACTATATTTACTTTTGTTACTTGTTGCTCGTTACAAATTATCTTATCACAAAACTATCTGTTACCTATAATTTCAGTGCTTACATAGAATACCTTATTGAAAACCGCTTATCATTTCCTTCTGCTCCTCGTTGGGTTCGACACTCTTACTTATCAAAAGGACTATGATAGATCCCCTATACTTGTGGGTCATCAATACTCTTTTCTGGCGTCATTGCCGGGGAGTGAAGGGCCTTTGGTAGGCGGAATTTGGTAAGGAAAATTTTATATAGTGTGCTGAAATTTACTGTCACTTGCTATGGAAAGTAATCCTCTGAGGGGCTTGTTCGGGGTATCTTCACCCCAACCAGTAGAGCAAAGAGTTGCTCCTCAACCTACTGAACCTACTGAAAATGAAAATGTCTACTTTGAAATTCCTTCGGGTATGATAGAAAAACTGCTAGCTAATCCTTTTGTAGGAGAGGAACATTACATCCTGATGAGCACCTAATATATGTGGATGACGTTTGTGGATTATTTAAGCTTGCAGGTATGCCCATGATGTTATCAAGAAGAAGGTCTTCCCTTTATCTTTGGAGGGAGACGCATTGACATGGTATAGGCTATGTGATGATATTGGACCATGGAACTTCAAACGATTGAAATTGGAATTTCATCAAAAGTTTTATCCTATGCATCTTGTTCATCGTGATCGTAATTATATATATAATTTTTGGCCTCGCGAAGGAGAAAGCATCGCTCAAGCTTGGGGGAGGTTTAAGTCAATGTTATATTCATGCCCCAATCATGAGCTCTCAAGAGAAATGATTATTCAAAAAATTTATGCTCAACTTTCTAATAACAACCGCACCATGCTCGATACTTCTTTTGCTGGCTCTTTTATGATGAAGACTATTGAATTCAAATGGGATTTATTGGAAAGAATTAAACGCAACTCTGAAGATTGGGATCTTGATGAAGGTAAGGAGTCAGGTATGACACGTAAGTTTGATTGTGTTAAATCTTTTATGGATACCGATGTTTTTCGTAAATTTAGCACTAAATATGGACTTGACACTGAGATAATAGCTTCTTTCTATGAATCTTTTGCTACTCATGTTGATCTCCCTAAGGAGAAGTGGTTTAAATATCATCCTCCCATAGAAGTAAAAGTAGCTGCACCTATTAAAGTTGAAGAAAAGACTATCACTTATAATGATCCTATTATACCTACTCCTTATGTTGAGAAACCACCTTTTCCTGTTAGGATAAAAGATCATGCTAAAGCTTCAACCGTGGTTCGTAAAAGAAATGTTAGAACCTATACACCTCCCGAGCAAGTTAAAGTTGAACCTAAGATTGCTATTGTTAAGGATCTCTTGGCTGATAATATTGATGGGCATGTTATTTATTTCTGTGATGAAACTGCTAGAATTGCTAAACCTTGTGCTAAAAGGTAAACTTAGACCTGTGGTAGGCATGCATGTTATTTCTGTTAAAATAGGAGATCATTGTTATCATGGCTTGTGTGATATGGGTGCTAGTGCTAGTGCAATACCTATTGACTTATACAAAGAAATTATGCATGATATTGCACCCGCTGAGTTAGAAGAAATTGATGTCACCATTAAACTTGCCAATAGAGATACTTTTTCACCAGTGGGAATTGTTAGAGATGTTGAAGTCTTCTATGGGAAAACTAAATATCCTACTGATTTTCTTGTTCTTGGTTCCCCACAAGATAGCTTTTGTCCCATTATATTTGGTAGACCCTTCTTAAACACTGTTAATGCTAGGATAGACTGCAATAAGGATGTTATTACTATTGGTTTAGGTGATATGACTCATGAGTTCAACTTTTCTAAATTCCGTAGACAACACCGTGAAGAACAATTGCCTAGTAAAGATGAAATTATTGGTATTGCTTCTATTGCCGTACCTCCTAGTGATCCTTTAGAACAATATTTGCTAGACCATGAAAATGATATGTTTATGAATGAAAGAAGGGAAATAGATGAAGTGTTCTTTAAACAGGGACCTATTCTGAAACACAACTTGCCTGTTGAAATCTTAGGGGATCCTCCTCAACCCAAGGGTGATCCCGTGTTTGAGCTTAAATCATTGCCTGATACTCTTAAATATTCTTATCTTGATGAAAAGAAGATATATCCTGTTATTATTAGTGCTAACCTTTCAGAGGAGGAAGAAAGATTATTGAAAACTCTAAAGAAGCACTGCGCTGCTATTGGATATGCTCTTGATGATCTTAAGGACATTAGTCCCACTCTATGGCAACACAAAATAAATTTGGAAAAAGATGCCAAACCAGTTATTGATAACCAACGATGACTGAATCCTAAGATGAAAGAAGTGGTAAGAAAAGAAATACTAAAGCTCCTTGAGGCAGGTATAATTTATCCCGTCGCTGATAGTCAGTGGTTAAGTCCTGTCCATTGTGTTCCTAAGAAGGGAGGTACTACTATCGTTCCTAATGATAAAGATGAATTGATTTCACAAAGAATTATTACAGGTTATAGGATGGTAACCGATTTTTGCAAATTAAATAAGGCTACTAAAAAGGATCATTACCCCTTACCTTTTATTGATCAAATGCTAGAAAGATTATCCAAACATACACATTTTTGCTTTCTAGATGGTTATTCTGGTTTCTCTCAAATACCTGTGTCAGCTGAGGATCAATCGAAGACCACTTTTACTTGCCTTTTCGGTACTTTTGCTTATAGACGTATGCCTTTTGGTTTATGTAATGCACCTGCTACCTTTCAAAGATGCATGATGGCTATATTTTCTGATTTTTGTGAAAAGATATGTGAGGTATTCATGGATGATTTCTCCGTTTATGGATCCTATTTTGATGATTTCTTAAGCAACCTTGATCGAGTTTTGTAGAGATGTGAATAAACTAACTGTCGGTGTCAAAACCGGTGGATCTCGGGTAGGGGGTCCCAAACTGTGCGTCTAAGGCGGATGGTAACAAGAGGCAGGGGACAAGATGTTTACCCAGGTTTGGGCCCTCTTGATAGAGGTAATAACCTACTTCCTGCTTGATTGTTCTTGATGATATGAGTATTACAAGAGTTGATCTACCATGAGATCGTAGAGGCTAACCCTAGAAGCTAGCCTATGGTATGATTGTGTGTGTTGTCCTACAGACTAAACCCTCCGGTTTATATAGACATCGAAGGGGGCTAGGGTTACACAAGGTCGGTTACAAGGGAGGAGATATACATATCCGTATTGCCTAGCTTGCCTTCCATGCCATGGAGAGTCCCATCCAGACACGGGACGAAGTCTTCAATCTTTTATCTTCATAGTCCAACAGTCCGGCCGAAGGGTATAGTCCGGCTGTCCAGAGACCCCCTAATCCAGGACTCCCTCAGTAGCCCCTGAACCAGGCTTCAATGACGACGAGTCCGGCGTGTAGTATTGTCTTCGGCATTGCAACGCGGGTTCCTCCTCCGAATACTCCATAGAAGATCTTGAACACAAGGATAGTATCCGGTTCTGCAAAATATATACCATCATAGAGAGAATAATATTTCCACAAATCTAATCTGCTGACACTTTTAGCAACATCACATCATGTCATGGCTCGGTCATTATTCGAACCATTTTCCTCAACCAGCATCGCACATATCGCGAGGCGGTTTTCTTGACATGTCTACTCGAAGCAGAGATCGTGTCCCCTTATCACGGGATTCTCATCAATACGGGTATGGGTAACCCAACCACGCCATCAATTACGACGCTCGAGGAGTAAGCGATTTTAACAGGTAAGTGGGGAGGTTCATCGCCTCCTCCGCCCTTATAAAGGGACAAAGATTCACCCTTTTTACCCACACCTTCTTCCTCCTTTCTTATACATTCTCGCGCACTCGAGCTCCAGCGCCCAAGTTCGTGTCTTTCTCCTCAAACCACTCCAATCATGTACGGAGCGGGAGGCAAGTGGATGGTCTCCTCTGTCACGGCGGAGGACATCACAAAGCTACGGGCGGCCGAATATCTGGCCGCGGACATCGCACACCGGCTGCCAGCTGCGGGGCAGATCATCCCTACGCCCGAACCCCATGAGAGGGTAGTTTTCCTTACCCACTTTGTCCATGGACTGGGATTTCCTCTCCACCCGTTTGTCCGTGGGCTCATGTTCTACTACAGGCTGGATTTTCATGATCTGGCCCCCAATTTCATCCTCAACATATCGTCGTTTATCGTCGTGTGCGAGGCCTTCCTCCGCATCAGGCCCCACTTCGGCCTATGGCTGAAAACCTTCAATGTCAAACAGAAGGTGGTGGTCGGCCAGCAAGAAGAGTGCGGAGGCGCCATGGTGGGAAAAATGCCCAATGTCACCTGGCTAGAAGGCTCCTATGTGGATACCATAAAGGGGTGGCAATCGGGGTGGTTCTACATCACCGAGCAGCGTGACACCAACTGGGTGGCGGCCCCCAAATTTCAATCCGGAATCCCCACGCGGCTCACTTCCTGGAAAGAGAAGGGCCTGTCCTGGGGTTCTTTAGTAGAGCTGACCGGACTCCAGACTTGCATCAGGAACATGATGAGCAAGAAAATCAAGCTCGTCAACGTGGTCCAGGTCATGCTCTTTCGCCGGATTCTCCTGTGTCAACTACGAGGATTCAATTTGTGCAAGTTCTTCCCGGCCCGGCACCAAACGCTGTGAGAGCTCTTCAATACGATGCACGAGGACGTCTGGAGGGTGCTGTTCAAAGGCGCCGAGGTACCCCCTTCCCTCATCGAGGACCGCAGACTCAGCGCAAAGCGCCGCGCTAATCCGGTAAGTTTTCGTATCTTGCAGGGTATTTATTTGCCCCGCTTAAATGATGTGCGGGATCTAAGTTCTCATGCCATTAACAGGACTGGATAAAGACAGCAGAGCAGCTCGATTGCCCAGCCCCTCTACCTGAAGATCCCGCAGATGCTCTCCTGACGGAGATGCTGACTCCGACACCTTATGAGGTGCCGGCGAAGAAGGCCAAGAAGAAGGCCACGGGGACCCGAAAGGGTCTCCGGCGCAAGGTTGTATCGGACTCATCGTCCAATGACTCCGACGCGCCCTCCTCCCATAAAAATGAGGAGGAGGAGGAAAGTTCTCTCCCCCAGACTAGGGAGACAAGAAAAGGAAGGCCGACCCAACCGAGGAGGCCGAAGGGTCCAAGAAGGGAAGGACCCTCGCTCCGGACTGCTCCATGACGGCCGCCGACAGCGGCGACGAGTAGCTCCCCAGGGTCAAGCCCCTGGCGAAGTCGTAAGTGTCCGGACACCATAGTACTTAATAGTATGTTTTATTGCACTGCTTCTCCTCATGCCGAACATGATTATGCAGTCCGTCCCGAGCTCATCTCGACGTATCCTCGTCGAGCGGCTCATTGGACTCGTTGGATATGAACAGTGGTTCTCTTCCGACCGCTTCCACCCCTCACCCTACGGACAATGTCGAGGTGTTGTATCGAAAGGCACCGAGCCAAGGGGAGGTGGTCCTAGGGGCGCTGCGAGGTGACCTCCCGGACCCAGGGTACAAAGGGAGCGAAGCTCCCACGGGCTCCGAGTTCGGCCCCTAGCCGAACATTGCGCCGGAACCTTCGATGGTTCCGGACTCTGGCAGGCGGTCCCCCGTTAAGGGGGGGCCAACCACCCGTGCCGGTGTCTTCTGTCCATCCAGAGGCACCGGACAACTTGCTGGAAGCGCTTCGTGGCGCTTCCATCGATGAAGAGCACCGCACTATCATGAGTGCAGTGATCGAGAAGGTTCAGTCCGCCAAAAACGGGCTGACCGAAGCATGCACCGGCCTCCTAACACACTTTGAGGTAAGCAATCAAAATATAAGAAAATATTACCGCATAGATAGTAGCCCCTGATGCTCTGTTTGGTGTCTGAGAAGAGAGGCCGAATAGAGGATCAAATGATGACCCAGGAGTCTAATAAGAATATGTCTATGTGTAAGTGCAAGCTTCCTTACTAGCTGCTGCCGCACGTACTGCGGAGGTTTATGCACTGAAGCAGGACCTGGAGTGGTCTGAGAATGAGCTTGGCCTTACCAAGAGGCAGCTCGAGGAGAGCAAATGTAAGCAATACCTTGTCTACGCTTTGGAAAAGAAGTTCGGTTGTAAAATAATAGGATCATCATGAATTTGCCAGGGGCCACGACTGAGGTGGCGACCCTGAAGAAGGCGTTGTCCGAGGCCGAAGACAAAGTGGCCAAGGAGCGCATCGAGCGGGAGAAGCAAGAAGCCCGAGTGGGTGAGGTGCAGCAAGAGCTCGAGGCTCTGGCCTAAAAACACGAGTCCTTGCAGCTTGACTCTAAGACATGAGAGTCCAAGCTTGCACAGGCACTTGAAAGCGTCCGGAGCCCCAAGGCTGAAGCCCACAAGGCCCTCCAGGAAATTGACGCGGTGAAGAAAATAGCAGCGGGTAAGGCATTCAATATGCAAAGCAAGCATGTGAAGGAAATTTTCCTTTTTCTTACCCGATTTTGGAGCTCTCCAGGAGTGTTCGCAGATCTTCCCCATAGTGTACTGGATGCCGTGGAGTTTTACCGGGCTGAGGAGGGGAGCTCGACGGAGAAGTTATTCTGGTCTCAGTACACTAGGACTGAACACTCAATGCCTTTGAGCGACCAGCTGAAGAAATTAGTCGAAACCGGCGGTGTCAGTGTCGGTGTCAAAACCGGCGGATCTCGGGTAGGGGGTCCCGAACTGTGCGTCTAGGCCGGATGGTAACAGGAGGCAAGGGACACGAAGCTTTACCCAGGTTCGGGCCCTCTTGATGGAGGTAAAACCCTACGTCCTGCTTGATTAATATTGATGATATGGGTAGTACAAGAGTAGATCTACCACGAGATCAGAGAGGCTAAACCCTAAAAGCTAGCCTATGGTATGATTGTTGATGTGTATGTTGTCCTACAGACTAAAACCCTCCGGTTTATATAGACACCGGATAGGGTTAGGGTTACATAGAGTCGGTTACAATGGTAGGAGATTCGAATATCCGTATCGCCAAGCTTTCCTTCCACGCCAAGGAAAGTCCCTTCCGGACACGGGACGAAGTCTTTAATCTTGTATCTTCATAGTCCAGGAGTCTGGTTGAAGGTATAGTCCGGCTATCCGAACACCCCCTAATCTAGGAATCCCTCAGTAGCCCCCGAACCAGGCTTCAATGACGATGAGTCCAGTGCGCAAATTGTCTTCGACATTGCAAGGCGGGTTCTCCTCCAAATTCCGTGTACCTGTTTGAATAAAGTCCGGTTTCTTGTAGATGTTGCGCTCCTTGGCATCTATGCCCAATAATGGCCATTTCCCACGTGTCAAACGAATATGGAAAGTCTGAGTGTTTTTACATTCACACCCTAGCCGCGTAAATGAGCTGCCCTATTTAAGGGGACGAGGATTTAGATCCAATCCACACCTTCTCCCCTCCACGAGTGTTCATCAGAGCGCATCCGACAAAGGTCCATTCCACCATGGCCAGCTGCCGCAACTCCTCCGCTCGCCCTTCCAGCCCTAAGCCTGGATATTGGGAGAGATGTTCCACCCCGCATAGCGAGCTAGTGACGCTCCAGACCAAGGGATTTCTCCCCCCGACCTATATGGTCCCGGTTCGAGCCAGTCTTGCCGTCTACAACGGCGGAGAGCAAGCAGAGAATGCCCCTAATCCATCCAAAGGAGAGCGGGTGTGCCTTGTCCCTTACTTAATAAGGGGGCTCGGATTTCCCATCCACCCATTTCTCCGGGGGCTGCTGGAGTTCTACGGCCTCCAGCTACATCATCTCACGCCTGCCTCAGTATTGCATATCGCGGGCTTTGTAGCCCTCAACGAGCTGTTCTTGGGTGTTGAAGCTCATTTCGGACTGTGGAAGGAGCTATTTTGCCTCGTGCCCCGTTCCAAGAAAGGGTCAATGTATCAAGTGGGCAGAGCCAAAGTGTGGCGCATCGCCGGGACCAGATATTTGTCCGGAACCCCAAACAAGGCGTCCGATGATTGGCCCTTGGAATGGTTCTATATAGAAGACGTCCCACTGTCGGATCCTGTCCGGATCGGCCTCCCAGAATTCAACAGTGCTCCCTTAAAGAAGCGCCTAAGCTGGCGTCCATGGAGCCCTCAAAGGGAAAGCGACAGGGACATCGTTTACCTAATGGGCTGAATAAGATTGTTGGCCCATTCCGGACTGACCATGATCGGAGTTATGGCCGAATGCATCATGCGGGGGGTGCAGCCACTTCAGTATAGAAGCCACCCCATGTGGGATTTCAACGGGGAGGACGACGCCACCCGCTACGGCCGTAAGGGGCCAGATTCAGTCGTCGCTCTATTAAAGATCTTGTCCACTTTGTACAAGGGAGAAGAGGAGGAATTTCGCCGCGTCAACCCACAGGGTGGATTCTCTATGCACAATCCCCCAAGCTGGGTAAGTGGTCGCATTTACCTGCTCATCCGTTTAGTATTCCCATTGTTAAATATTTAGTCTAATAACTTCAACGCAGGAATTGCGCCAGGCTGTTAAGGAAATAAGCAGCCCACCTCCACGACCCGAGGACCTAGGACGGTCCCTCGACCCGGCCTCTCAAGAGGATCCGGACATATCTGTGGAGCTGATCGGTGGAGTGTTCCATCAATTAAGCAAGGACAACGCCTTGATGGCCATTACGGCTGATTACCCAGGGCTAATCCTGATGCCCCAGGTACCTAAGATCAAAGTCCCGGTACCCCGGATAGGGGTCCGCCCACTCGTGTTCAATTTCCTGATTGCAACCGAACTTTGCAGGTGAGGTTTTTGAGGCGAAAGGCCGAACCTGCGGCGACAAGCCAACGAGGGGCCACAGGGCCCCGTGGGCAGAAAAGAAATGCAGTCCGGACCGAGGCATCAGCGCAAAGGTAAGGCGCGCCCCCTTATCCCGGGTGTTATACCTTCGAGGCACATTAACACTCATGCTCTCTTCAGGCAAAGAGACCTCGCCGGACTATACCCGAAGAGGCTGCCAATCGCGCCTCCACCAGCCAGGCTCCAAAGCCTGGTCCAGAGGCGGAGGCGAACGCAAGGCGCACGCCAGACGCTCCTCCGACGGAGGATGTGGACGGGCTTTCTGCCACCAACTCTGAGGTGGAGAGTGCTATGAACCACAGGCGTCGTCGGATAATTCTTCGTGACACTTGTTTATCCCAAGGGGCGTTGGATGCCTTCAACTCGGGAGATGCGCACCTTCGTGCCGCTCAAAATGGTCTAGCCAGAGCCACGGAGGAATATGTAAAAGACATACGGGTAAGAAAATTTTGGTAAATATATATGTAGCAGTAGCCCCCGAGACTTGAAACGGTTAGAATAACTGATTTAAGGATCATTTGACATGCATGTTCTTACAAAAAAGAATTCCCTACTGTCCAAGGAGCTGGAAGAGTGCAAAGCCCAACTGGAGGCCGCACTAGCCGCGACAGGGGAGCCTAAGGAGACCCCCTCTGGTAATATATAGTTCGAAAGATAAGTATTTTGCGGAGCACGGCTTTGGTGCAAATCTGACAAATGAAATTGTAGATGGCGCCGGATTGAATCCGGAAAGGCAACACCTCCTACACCAGCTAAAGGCTGGTGAGAGGGTGCTATTGAAGGTGATGGGGGAGAAGAACGTTCTCCAAGATGCCAACACCCGGCTGGGCGTCGAGCTGAAAGATGTTCGTGCCTAGCTGGCAGACTCCGTGAAGGAGAATCAGCGGCTTCGGCGCGGCATATTCAGTAAGTGCTTGAACGAACCTTTTGAAAGAAAGTTCGGCAGGGAAGTCGACTAAAGAGCAATGTCTGTAGGTGTGCTAACAGGTCGTCCTGCAGAGGAGATGCCCGGTTCTATGGGCGACCTTCTTCCCGAGCTCTCGCAACTGCTCGATCGGGTTCGGCAGGCGATGCGAGGCATCGCCCAGGCCCTGTGGCCATCTGTCTCCATGCTCGAAGGTCTTGGAGATCTTGCGGAGAAGCTAAAGGGAGCACGGTGGCGCTTCCGATTGTGGAAGATATCGGCCTGCCGTCAAGGCGCTAGGGAGGCCTGGGCCATGGTGAAGATGCGGTACTCAGAGGCTGACCCCAACCACATGGCCGAGGTCGGTCCTATAGGGCCCGATGGGAAGGAGATCCCTGTAAGCTTAGTGTACGGCCAAGTAGAGTTGGCTGCAAAGTATTCCCAGCAGGACTGTAAATTAGACAGCTTGTTAGATGGTATTGAAGATGAATACAATCAGTCAAAATGACTATGTAATTGAATTGACATTTATAATGCCTTCTAGCCGGATTGTAGATCATTTGTCATGGCCGACCTTTTCGCTTCAGCCTCGGGACCTGACGGTCCGGAGTGTGTCCGAATTCCCATGCGGTTATATAAGAACCGGGGAATGCGTGGAGACCAGGCGTAGGGGTCATTAGTGCGTGAACAGACAAGTGCCCGACTAGTTATGTTATATTACATGGTTAGTAAGAAACATCTTCCAGGGAGAATAGTTCCGTTAAGGGTCCCTTTCCCTAGGGGGCATGCCCTAAAGTGCATGTCCATGCTGCGAAAAGAAACGCGGGAAAAACACCTGGGGGCACATAGATAAAGAAAAAGATCATTTTTAGTTCACCGACCGAATATTCCCTTAAGAACGCTAGCTTTCGACTTCACCCAGTCTGAGGTACACGTCCGGCTGGCCCGACAGTAACAATCGCAGAGGTGCTCCCTTTACCACCTAGCTAAACAATCGGGAATGTAGGGGTAAGCACAGGAGCCAGGCAACCCAGCTTGGCCAAAACTTAAGTCATATCGATGCATATAATGGTGAATAAAAGGTACATGCGGAAGTTTGACACATGTGTTGGGCATGAAGCCCGTATAAATAAGCTTCTGTTTAAAGAAGCCCCCAGGTTTACTGAGCGCGGAGAGCGCGTCAATTTATGAGCCTTTAAAGGTTATAAGAGAGAGAAAAAGAGAGAAGGAGAGAAATGTAAGACGAAAAGTATACAAAAAATGGACAGAGTAAGGAGACGAACATAGGATCCGGCGCTAGGCATAGAATCTTCAAAGACGGGCTGCGTTCCATGGGTTCGGCTCGAGTCGGTTATCAGTTGCGTTTCGTAGGCGGTACGCTCCACCAGTCAGGACTTGGTCAATTATGAAGGGACCTTCCCACTTGGGCTTGAGTTTATCCTTTTTCTTGTCCGGCAGGCATAGAACTAATTCGCCAACGTTGTAATTTTTGGCACGTACTTCTCTGCTTTGGTATCTTCGAGCTTGCTGTTGATAGAATGCGGAACGGGCTTTCGCCACGTCACGCTCCTCCTCTAATGCGTCCAGACTATCCTGCCGATCGATCTCGGCTTCTCTTTCCTCGTACATGCGCACTCGAGGTGAGTCATGAATTATGTCGCAAGGCAAAACTGCCTCTGCGCCGTACACCATAAAGAATGGTGTGTATCCGGTGGTACGATTCAGCATGGTCCGCAGCCCCCAGAGTACGGAGTCGAGCTCCTCTACCTAGTGCGTGTTAGATTCCTTGAGGGACTGCACTAATCTGGGTTTAAGGCCGCTCATGATAAGACCATTTGCGCGTTCGACCTGGCCGTTAGTTTGTGGGTGATAGACAGAAGCATAATCGAGCTTTATGCCCATGTTTTTGCACCAGAGCTTTACCTCGTCGGCCGTAAAGTTCGTGCCATTATCAGTGATGATGCTGTGGGGGACACCGTAACGGTGTACAACCCCGGATATGAAGTCTATCACAGGTCCGGATTCGGCCGTCTTAACAGGCTTGGCTTCTATCCATTTGGTGAACTTATCCACCATGACCAGTAAGTATTTGTGCTTGTGGGTTCCGCCTTTAAGGGGTCCAACCATATCAAGCCCCTAGACCGCAAAGGGCCAAGTGATGGGAATAGTTTGGAGGGCGGTGGGTGGCATATGGCTTTGGTTTGCAAAGAGCTGGCAACCGGTGCATCATTGGACTAAGTCCTGAGCGTCTGCCCGGGCCGTCGGCCAATAAAAGCCTGTACGGAAGGCCTTGCTTACAAGGGACCGGGCTGAAGCGTGATGACCGCTGAGTCCGGCATGAATTTCAGCCAGGAGATTCCGCCCCTCCTCTTCGAAGATGCACCTTTGAAGGACTCCGGTAGTGCTTTTCTTATAAAGCTCTCCGTCGTGGACTCTGTAGGCTTTGGATCGCCGCACTATGCAGCGTGCCTCATTTTGGTCCTCGGGGAGTTCCTACCTAGTAAGGTAGGCGAGGAATGGTTCTGTCCACGGGGCGATGATGGCCATTATTACATGGGCTGAAGGTGTTATTTCATTGGCAGGGCCTCCGATTGTGTCAGAATGTTCGGTGTCGGGCAGTGCGGTTGGGTCCGGGCTGTTATTGTTCGGCTCCCCTTCCCATGCCACGGATGGCTTGAACAGCGTTTCCAAGAAGATGTTGGGGGGACTACATGCGTTTTGCGCTGATGCGTGCCAGGACATCTGCCGCCTGATTATTTTCCTGGGCTATATGGTGAAATTCAAGCCCCTCGAACCGAGCTGACATTTTTAGGACGGCGTTGCGGTAAGCTTCCATTTTGGATCCTTGGCATCAAAGTATCCATTTATTTGGGATATTGCGAGGTTCGAGTCCCCGCGCACCTCTAGGCGTTGAATGCCCATGGATACTGCCATCCGGAGACCATGTAAAAGGGCCTCATATTCGGCTGCATTGTTGGAGTCTGTGTACATAATCTGGAGTACATATTGAACTGTGTCTCATGTGGGGGACGTCAAGACGACGCTAGCCCCCAGTCCAGGCAACATCTTGGAGCCATCGAAATGCATGATCCAATTTGAATGTGTGTCGTACTCTTTAGGGAGTTCGGCCTCCGTCCATTCTGCGACGAAGTCGGCCAAGACTTGTGACTTGATGGATCACCGTGGCTTATAAGTTATGTCGAACGGGAGGAGCTCAATGGCCCATTTTGCAATCCAGCCCGTTGCGTCAAGATTATTTATAATATCGTTAAGTGGTACTTTCGAGGCTACTGTGATTGAACACTCTTGAAAGTAGTGTCGTAGCTTCCGGGATGCCATGAATACTGCATACGCAATCTTTTGATAATGCGGGTATCGTGATTTGCAGGGAGTGAGGACAGTGGACACATAATAGACCGGCTTTTGAAGGGGGAATTTGTGTCCATCCATTTCTCGTTCGACGACGAGCACTGCGCTTACAACCTGATGTGTTGCTGTGATGTACAATAGCATTGGGTTGCCGGTGTTTGGCGCGGCCAGGACTGGGTTTGTTGCCAGTATGGCTTTTATTTTGTCGATTCCGGCCGTGGCTGCGTCCGTCCATTTGAAGTGTTCGGTGCGCCGAAGGAGGCGGTAAAGGGGAAGTGCCTTTTCTCCCAAGCGGGAGATAAAGCGGCTTAGAGCTGCCACGCATCCGGTCAACTTTTGTATTTGTTGTGACAGAGCTCGGATCTTGGCTGGATTTGCTTCAATTCCTCTACCGGATACAATGAAGCCCAAGAGCTTTCTGGCTGGAACGTTGAAAACGCATTTTTCCGGGTTGAGCTTGATGTCGTATGTTCGGAGATTATCAAATGTGAGCCTCAAGTTGTCTACTAGAGATTCAACATGTCTTATTTTAATGACCACATCATCTACATATGCCTCCACTATTTTGCCGATCTGGCTTGCCAGACATGTCTGAATCATGCGCTGATATGTTGCGCTGACGTTTTTGAGCCCGGAGGGCATCGTGTTGAAGCAGAATGGCCCGTATGGTGTGATAAATGCCATTGCGGCTTGGTCTGGTTCTGCCATCTTGATTTGATGGTAGCCAGAATATGCGTCAAGGAAACACAACGAATCATGTCATGCGGTAGCATCGATAATTTGATCGATGCGGGGGAGGGGGAAGGGATCCTTTGGGCAAGCCTTGTTAAGGTCTTTAAAATCAACACACAGGCGCCAGGATTTGTCCTTCTTTGGTACCATCACCAGGTTTGCTAGCCAGTCCGAATGTTTTATATCTCTGATGAATCCGGCCTCCAATAGCTTTGCTAGCTCCTCTCCCATAGCCTGTCTCTTAGGTTCGGAAAAACGCCGAAGAGCCTGTTTGACAGGTTTGAAACCTGTTTGGATATTTAAGCTGTGCTCGGCCAGCCTTTGTGGAATTCCTGGCATGTCTGAAGGATGCCAGGCAAAAATGTCCCAGTTCTCTCGTAGGAACTCTCGCAATGCGGCGTCGACATCAGGGTTTAACTGTGCCCCGATGGAAGCTGTTTTATTGGGGTCCGTTGGATGGACTTGGAATTTGACTATTTCGTTTGCCAGTTTAAAGGAGGTGGACTTGGATCTTTTGTCGAGTACCACATCGTCCCTATTCACCATAGAGCGCAGCGCAGTCAGCTCCTCAGCCGCTAGGGCTTTGGATAGTGCCTCGAGGGCCAGTGCGGCTGTCTTGTTTTTGGCGTGGAGTGCTATGTCCGGATCACTAGCGAGAGTGATGATCCTATTAGGCCCGGGCATCTTGAGCTTCATGTACCTGTAATTGGGTATTGCTTGGAAGATTGTAAATGCTTCCCGCCCTAGCAAAGCATGATAACCGCTGCTGAACGGGGCCACATGGAACGTGACCTCTTCAAACCTGTAATTGTCCGGCGTGCCGAACACTTCATCTAGTGTGATTTTTCCTCTACAGCGCGCTTCCAGACTGGGGATTATTCCTCTAAAGGTTGTGCTGCTTCGCACGATGCGGTTCCAGTCTATTTCCATTTTTTGAAGAGTTTCCTCATAGATGAGGTTCAATCCGCTGCCGCCGTCCATGAGTACCTTGGTAAGACGAAAGCCGTCCACTATTGGACTGAGGACCAATGCAGCTGGTGCTCGGGCTGTTCGGAATTTAGGTTCATCACTGGCGTTAAAGGTAATAGTCGTGTCACTCCATGGGTTTATTGTTGCTACTTGGTAGACTTCAGCAAGGCTGCGGAGTGTCCTTTTTTGCATATTATTTGATGCGAAGGTCTCGAAGACTGTTAATACCGTATTGGTGTCTCTGGGGTGGCTTTCTATGGCCTCCGGAATTAGGAGGTTTTCGCCAATTTTGGCCACCTGCCGGAGTATCCAACATGGTCTAAGGCTGTGAGTTGGTGTGGCGTCCTCTGTACTATGAATTTTACAGGGTCCATTAAGCCATCCTTCCAATACGGTTCCATGCCCTGTAGAGGGTTTTTGCCTTTTGGTGTTTGACCCGGGTGTCTAGCAATGATGCACCCTTTTATTTCGGACTGGGTTTGCATTAAGGTCCGGATTGTCCCAAAATTTTGTTTCGGTTTTCCGGGCGCTTTCCATCGCACAGTACTTTCGTACTATGGACGCCAAGTCAGCGAAGCGTGTAATATCACGGCGACTTATGGCGTTGAGGATTCCCTTGTCCGTGCAATTATTGCAGAAGAATGAAATTGCATCTTCCTCGCGACAGCCCTTTATCCTGTTCATAACCAGGAGGAATCTGGCCCAGTAATGATGTACTATTTCTTCGGGCTCTTGCCTGATTTGGGATAGATCGCTAATGTTCGGGTGGGTGGGTGGAATTAAATCTGAAGCCCCACCCCATCTGAGGCTCAGAGGCCGAGGAATTTCCGAACTCGAAAATTTGGATTCCTAGATGTCGTCCAATGAATCCAGTCTGTCGCCTGATTCTAGGTTCGGGTCTTGAGTGATATCCTCCCCTCCGCGGGCATCCAGCTTGGAGGGATCGGGAATCCGGACGTAACGAGTCCTTAAGATGGATGAGGGGTCGCCGCACTGTCCCTCTACCACGGCAACGTGATGGGTGACTTGGGGAGAGTTAATCTCTCTCAGATCGGGTTTAGGCCTAATCTGGTCGTAATCCGTAGCGACTCCTAGGGCGGCGAAGCGATCCAAGAGCTCGTTTATGGAGGAGAGCTCCATTGGGTCTAACTGCTCGGCGAGTTCCGAGCTGACGTGAAGATTGTTTTCGATGACTCGAGAGGTCATTGTCGGTGTAGAGGCCGAACAGTTGGTCACAAGAAAACCACATAGCCGGAGAGTTTGGCCGACAGCCAAAGCTCCCTTAGAAAAGGTGTCGTCTTTAAAGACGGGGTGAGGCATCCTTCCTGATAGCGACGACATAGAGGAACTCTCAATGAAAGCACCAATGTCGGTGTCAAAACCGGCAGATCTCGGGTAGGGGGTCCCGAACTGTGCGTCTAGGCCAGATGGTAACATGAGGCAAGGGACACGAAGCTTTACCCCGGTTCGGGCCCTCTCGATGGAGGTAAAACCCTACGTCCTGCTTGATTAATATTGATGATATGGGTAGTACAAGAGTAGATCTACCACGAGATCAGAGAGGCTAAACCCTAAAAGCTAGCCTATGGTATGATTGTTGATGTGTATGTTGTCCTACGGACTAAAACCCTCCGGTTTATATAGACACCGGATAGGGTTAGGGTTACATAGAGTCGGTTACAATGGTAGGAGATTCGAATATCCGTATCGCCAAGCTTGCCTTCCATGCCAAGGAAAGTCCCTTCCGAACACGGGACGAAGTCTTTAATCTTGTATCTTCATAGTCCAGGAGTCCAGCTGAAGGTATAGTCAGGCTATCTGAACACCACCTAATCCAGGACTCCCTCAGCCAGGTTAAGCATCATCTTGTAGACCCGGAGATTGTCAAATGTCTCCTTTAAATCATCAATCAGGGTCTCTTTCTTTCTTGACTTTACTACAATGTCATCTACATAAGCATGAACATTGCACCCAATCTGGTTATGTAAACAATTCTGCACACATCCCTGATAAGTCGCCTGGGCACTCTTGAGCCCAAAAGGAGTTATAAATGTTGTCTTCTCTTGGTCCTTAACTGCCATCTTGATCTGATGATTACGAGAATAAGCATCCAAAAAGCTCAAACGCTCGCATCCCGCCGTAGCATCAATGATCTGATCAATACGAGGGAGAGCAAAAGGATCAACTGGACAAGCTTTGTTTAAATCCGTGTAATCCACACACATACGCCAAGTGCCATTTTTCTTAAGCACCAGCTGAGGAAGTCCTGGATTAGGGGGTCCTCGGACAACTGGACTATATACTTTGGTCAGATTGTTGGACTATGAAGATACAAGATTGAAGACTTCGTCTCGTGTCTGGGTGGGACTCTCCTTTGCGTGGAAGGCAAGCTTGGCAATTCTGATATGTAGATCTCGTCCCTTGTAACCGACTCTGTGTAATCCTAGCCCCCTCCGATGTCTATATAAACCGGAGAGTTTAGTCCGTAGGACAACAACAGTCATAATCATAGGCTAGCTTCCAGGGTTTAGCCTCTACGATCTCGTGGTAGATCAACTCTTGTAATACTCATATCATCAAGATCAATCAAGCAGGAAGTAGGGTATTACCTCCATCGGGAGGGCCCGAACCTGGGTAAACATTGTGTCCCCCGCCTCCTATTACCATCCACCTTAGACGCACAGTTCGGGACCCCCTACCCGAGATCCGCCGGTTTTGACACCGACATTGGTTCTTTCATTGAGAGTTCCACTGTGTCGTCACCATAAGGCTTGATGGCTCCTTTTATCATCGGCAACGATGCGATCCAGGGTGAGGTTTTTCTCCCCGGACAGATCTTCGTATTCGGCGGCTTCGCACTGCGGGCCAACTCGCTTGGCCATCTGGAGCAGATCGAGAGCTACGCCCCTAGCTGTCAGGTCAGGTTTGGAAACTTAAACTATATTGCCGACATCCGCGGAGACTTGCTCTTCGACGGATTCGAGCCCATGTTAGGTGCGCCGCACAGTCACGACGAGCATGACTTAGCTCTGCCGTCGGACAGTGTTCGGGAGATCACACCTATGGCGACTCCGGCCCTTGATCCGGAGCAGATCCCGTCATCCGAGGACGGGTGGATGGACCCCGCCACGGAGGCTGCACACCCAGCGGCGATAAAGCCGAATACTGACTTCACCTCCTATGAGACCTATGTTGCCGGACCCTTGGATTCGTCCCCGGCCACAAGCTCCGAACCACCTGCGTCCGTGCCTATCGAATCTAATTGGACACCGATCATGGAGTTTACCTCCGCAGATATCTTTCAGCACTCGCCCTTGGGCGATGTGCTATAATCATTGAGGTCTCTCTCCTTGTCAGGAGACCCTTGGCCGAACTATGTTCGGCTTGAGTGGCAAGCGGACGATGAAGAAATTCATTCACCACCCACCACCCACTTAATAGCCACTGTCGACGACTTAACCAACATGCTTGATTTCGGCTCTGAAGACATCGACGGTATGGACGGCGATGCAGGAGAAGAATAGGGAACCACTGCCCACACGGTGCTAGACAGCCACCTCATCATATGATATATACATGGTGGACACCCCCAAAGAAAGCTATGGCAATAAGGCAACAGAGGATAATCCCCTCGAGAAGCAATCTAAGCACCGGCATCATCGGCGCCGCTCTAAGCCTCGCCATAGCAAAAGCAGCGATAGCGGCACAAGAGACAATAATGCTACGGATAGTGTCGAAGACGAAGACAATCCCCTCCAGCCAGGCTTCGAGCAGGAGGATGGGCAAGCTAACCCTAAGGAACAAGTGGAAGATGGAGAATCAGAGGATGACAATTACATGCCCCTCTCCGATGACGAGGTGAGCCTTGGCGACGAAGAATTTATTGTGCCTGAGGATCTCGTCGAGCAGGAGCGCTTCAAGCGGCGGCTTATAGCCACAGCAAAAAGTCTGAAGAAAAAGCAACAACAGCTTCAAGCTGATCAAGATCTGCTAGCGGATAGATGGACCAAGGTCCTGGCGGCCGAGGAATACAAACTCGAGTGCCCAACCAAAAGTTACCCAAAGCGCAGGTTGCTACCCCAACTCGAGGAGGAAGCATTAAAGCCTACGCTACCAGCGTATGATGCGGCTGACCGACCACCTCGTGGCCGAGATAAAGCGGCATATCAGCCCGAAGTCCAGCCTGCACCCCGTCGCCAGTCAAACAAAAACACCAAGACCCGGGGCAACACGCAGGACCTGCGAGACGTATTGGAAAACAAAGCAGGACATACGAGATCAATATACGGATCACGGGGGCGCGCCCCAACGTGTGACGACGACCGTCACGCCGGATATACTAAAAGCAAATCCGGCCGGGCCGAATACAGTAGACAAGACTCGTATAAACTGCTTCGTGATATAGCCCGGCACAGAGGCGCCGCACACCCCCTATGCTTCACTGATGAAGTAATGGATCACGAATTACCAGAAGGTTTTAAACCCATGAACATTGAATCATATGATGGTAAAACAGACCCCGCGGTATGGATCGAAGATTTCCTCCTCCACATGCACATGGCCCGCGGTGACGATCTACATGCCATCAAGTACCTCCCATTAAAACTCAAAGGACCTGCTCGGCATTGGCTTAATAGCCTGTGGGCAAACTCAATTGGCAGTTGGGAGAATTTGGAGGACGCATTCCTTGATAACTTCCAGGGCACTTATGCGCGACCACCGGATGCCGATGACTTGAGTCACATAACCCAATAGCCAGGGGAATCAGCCAGGAAATTCTGGACTCGGTTCCTAACTAAAAAGAACCAAATTGTCGACTGTGTGGATGCCGAGGCCTTAGCGGCATTTAAGCATAACATCCGCGACGAGTGGCTCACCCGACACCTCAGCCAAGAGAAGACGAAAGTCCGTGGCAGCCCTCGCGACACTCATGACCCGCTTTTGTGCGGGCAAAGACAGCTGGCTGGCTCGCAGCAACAACATATCAAAAAATCCTGGCAATTCAGATGCCAAAGATAGCAATGGCAAGCCACGTCGCAACAGACACAAGCGCCGCAACAACGGCAACAATGCCGAAGACACGACAGTTAATGCCGAATTTAGTGGCTCTAAATCCGGTCAACAGAAAAATCCATTCAAGAAAAGCAATCCGGGCCCGTCCAGCTTGGACCGCATACTCGATCGTTCGTGTCAAATTCACGGCACCCCCGATAAACCAGCCAACCACACCAACGGAGAATGCTAGGTGTTCAAACAGGCCGGCAAGTTGAATGCCGAAAACAAGGAAAAGGGGCTGCATAGTGACAACGAGGAGGATCCCCAGCCGCCGACACAGGAGGACAGAAGAAATTTCCTCCCCAAGTGAAAACGGTAAACATGATATATGCAACCCATATTCCCAAGCGGGAACGGAAGCGTGCACTGAGGGACGTCTATGCGATGGAGCCAGTCGCCCCAAAGTTCAACCCATGGTCTTCTTGTTCGATCACCTTCGATCGCAGGGACCACCCCACCAGTATCCGTCATGGTGGTTCTGCCGCATTAATCCTTATGGACGGTGGTAGCAGCCTGAACCTGCTCTATCAGGATACAGTGCGTAAAATGGGTATAGACCCCTCGAGGATCAAACCCACCAAAACCACCTTTAAAGGTGTCATCCCAGGTGTAGAGGTCTGTTGCATGGGCTCAATCACACTAGAAGTGGTCTTCGGATCTCCGGACAACTTCCGAAGCGAGGAGTTAATCTTTGATATCGTCCCCTTCCGCAGTGGCTATCACGCACTGCTCGGACGAACCGCATTTGCCATATTCAATGCGGTACCGCATTATGCATACCTCAAGCTCAAAATGCCAGGACCTCGCGGGGTTATAATAGTTAATGGAAACACAGAACGCTCGCTCCGACGGAGGAGCACACTGCGGCCATCGCAGTAGAAGCACAAAGCAGCCTTATGAGGCAAACCGCCAATTCGGCGAAAAAGACCCCGGACACCTTCAAGCGAGTCCTGAGTACCCCACAAGAGGATTGCCAGGCACGTTTAGAGCTCGCCTAGCAATTCGGTCTCCGTCCTAGTCCCAGTCAAGCGGCGAAATTTGCGTCACACGTACATAATTACGCACTCAAGATACCATGGGCATGGGCGCAGGCATAGCCACGGCACAGCCCACAATGCGGCTCAACCGCTTTAGGACCTGTATACCTTTAACATTTTCTTCCTTTCAGGCCCCTATTCTCTGAAGGCCCTCTCGGATCGTCTGATTATCGGACCCGTCACGGGATGGATACACCAAGGAAGCAAGAAGCTTTGACGTACAAGGGAATCCTCAGGTGGTCTATGATTACGATCGATATACCTGTTTTGCATACCTACACGCAGCTTGACCTTGGATAGGACATGTCAAATAGTCCCATTTTTCACTTATTGCACTACTGTATGCATACGCTTTGACGTATCATTTAAATAACAATGTACAGCATTAGCTCATTATTGCATTCCTTTATCTTTTTTTCCCTGTCTGCTTATTTACGACAAATCACACCCGTACATTCTGATACGACCAGTGCGTCAGGGGCTTCAGTGTACCCCATAACACGGCATGAAAAGTTCGAACACTTTCGACAGTGCGGCACCCCAGACTTATAGCATTATATGCATCAGCTCCGAATCATGTCTTGGGTCAATAGTTGGGTTTGCTCGGCTCCCATGTTTTGGTACCTTACGTTCCGCTATATCGGCTAAGGTAGCACTAGGAGAACTACTGCGATTGTGTCATGGTTCTTCCAGACGAGCACCTCAGTAAAGAAAGCAAAAACTAACTGTCATGATGCGGTGAGAGCTGGTCGCTATTCGAGAGGTCTCAAATCCTTAAAGATCTTTTCCGCTTCGGGCAAGGAGTCAGCCTTGTCCGATTTAGGCGTACATAGCGCCCCAAGTTCAGCCTTCCGAATACTAGGGGCTTCGCAAAAATTTAAAATTGTAGACTTCTATGGCTAAGTGAGAGTGATAAAGCTTTATAGTCTGATGCCTGGTTCGTTGTGCTGAACACCTCCTTCGAAGGACCCAAAACTGGGATAAAGAGTGATCAGGTTTATCTCGAACACCTCAGTACTAGTTACATGGGGGCAGAAGCCGACTACTGGCCAACTCTCTAATTTTATAAACGGCCACACAGAAGGTAATATTTTAAATTAACAAGCGTTACATAACGCACATGAACTCCTTTCACATTACAGGATGACATGAGTACGTTCATTCAAATATTACATCCTTAGCACATTCCTCTGCCACAAGGCGAGCACCCTTCAGGACACTGTCATCATACTTTTCGGGGTGGCAATGCTCCTTGCCCTCCGGCGGCCCCTCCTTCACCAGCTTTTCGGCATCCATCTTCGCCTAGTGCACTTTCGCCAGGGCAAAAGCCCTGCGCGCACCCTCAATGCAAACGGACCGCTTTATGACTTCAAACCGTGGGCAGACGTTCACAAGCCGCCTTACCAGGCCGAAATAGCTGCCAGGCAGGGGCTCGCCAGGCCACATCCGGACTATGAGGCCCTTCAAGGCCAGTTCGGCCGCCTTGTGAAGCTCGACCAGTTGCTTCAACTAGTCGCTCAAGGGCATCGGATGTTCGGTCCCAGTATACTGAGACCAGAACAACTTCTCCGTCGAGCTCCCTTCCTCGGCCCGTTAGAACTCCGCGGCATCTGACATGCTGCTGGGTAGATCTACGAATGCTCCTGGAGAGCTCCGAATTCGGGTAAGCAAAAGGAAAGTTTCCTTCACATGCTTGCTTTGCATAATGAATGCCTTACCCGCCGCTATCTTTCTGACTGCCTATATTTCCTGGAGGGCCTTTTGGGCTTCGGCCTTGGCATTTTGTGCGTTCTCGAGGGCCTTCACAAGCTCGGACCCTTGTGTCTTAGAGTCACACTCCAAGGACTCGTACTTCTTGACAAACTCCTAGAGCTCTTGCTAAACCTCACCGACTCGGGCCTCTTGCTTTTCGCGCTCGGCGCTCCTTGCCACTATGCCTTCGGCCTCGGACAGCGCCTTCTTCAGGGCCGCCACTTCGATCGTGGCCCCTAGGAAAATTCAGGACGATCCTGTGATCTAACAACCAGTTTCCTTTTCCTTTATCAATAAACAGATGATGTATTACTTACCTTTGTTATCTTCGAGCTGCCTCTTGGTAAGGTCGAGCTCTTCCTCGGACCGCTCAAGTTCCCGCTTCAGTGCGGAGACCTCCGTCGTGTGAGCGGCAGCGGCCAGCAGTGAAGCCTGCTTATTCACAAAGACATATTCTGATTAGACTCATGTGATTATTATTTGATCCTCTGTTCGACATTTCTTTGAGAACACCAAACAAAGCATCAGGGGCTACTGTCTATGCTATAACATTTTCTCATAATTTGATTACTTACCTCAAAGCCTGTTAGGAGGCTGACACAGGCTTCAGTCAGTCCGCTTTTGGTGGACCAAACCTTCTTGACCACCGCACTCATGATAGTGCGGCGCTCTTCGTCAATGGAAACACCGTGAAGCGCTTCCAGCAAATTGTCCGATGCCTCTGCATGGACAGAGGCCATCGGCAGAGACGGCTTGTCCCCCTTAGTGAGGGGTCGCCTGACAGAATCCGGAACCACTGGAGGTTCTGGTGCAGTATTCAGCTGGTGGTTAGACTTGCTTCCCAGGCATTAGAGCCCATGGGGGTCTTGCCCCTCGTGTGCCCAGCATCCGAAATGTTGCCTTGGGGCGCCTCCAGAACTATCTCCTCTTGGTTCAGTACCCTTTGAGACAACACCTCAACATCATTCGTAGGGCGGGGGGAGGAGGCGGTCGGGAGTGAATCGTTGTTCATCTCCGATAGGCCCAAAGACTCATCTGAAGAGGATACGTCGATATGGGCTTTGGATGGGCTGCATGATCATGTTCGGCATGATAAGAAGCAATAAAATAAAACATACCAAGAAATATTATGGTATCCGGATACTTACGACTTTTCCAGGGGCTTGTCCCTAGGTAACCACTCCTCATCACTAAAAGTGGCCGCGGTGGAGCAGTGCGGAAGGAAAGTCCTTCCCTTCTTGGCCCCTTCGGCCTCCCCTGACGGGGCGGCCTTCCTTTTCTTGTCTCCCCGGCTGGGGGGGAGAACCTTCCTATTCCTCCTCCTCGTCTTCGTGGGAGGAAGGCGCCTCGGTGTTATCAGACGATGAGTCCGATACGACCTTGCGTCAGAGACCTTTCCTGGTCCCCGTGGCCTTCTTCTTGGCCTTCTTCTCTGGCGCCTCATAGGGCGCCGGAACTAGCATCTCCGTTAAGAGAGCCCTTGTTGGATCCTCGGGCAGTGGAGCCGGACAATTGATCCACACTGCTGTCACGACCCAGTCCTGTTAAATGGCATGGAGGCTTAGATCCCCCACATGATTATACTGGGAAAAGAAACATCTTATGAGATACAAGGAGCTTACCGGATTGGCATGGCGCTTTGTGCTGAGTCCGCGATCCTCGATAAGGGGAGGAGGAACCTCGGCGGACTTGAACAGCACCCTCCAGATATCCTGTTGTGTCATGTTGAAGAGCTCTCGCGGCGTCTGGTGCTTAGCCGGGTCAAACTCCCACATATTGAATGACCGTCTTTGACACGGGAGGATCCAGCAGAAGAGCATGACCTGGACCATGTTGACAAGCTTGATTTTCTTGCTATCATGTTTTTAACACAGTTCTGGAGTCCGGTTAGCTCCACCGATGAACCCCAGGATAGGCCCTTCTCTTTCCAGGAGGTGAGCCGCATGGGGATGCCGAATCGAAATTCGGGGGCCGCCACCCAGTTGGTGTCACGTGGCTCGGTGATGTAGAACCACCCCGATTGCCACCCCTTCACGGTCTCCACATAGGAGCCTTCAAGCCAGGTGACGTTGGGCTTTTTGCCCACCATGGCTCCTCCCCACTCTGCTTGCTGTCCGACCACCACCTTCGGTTTAACATTGAAGGTCTTCAGCCACAGGCCGAAGTGGGGTTTGATGCAGAGGAAGGCCTCGCACACGACGATAAACGCCGAGATGTTGAGGATGAAATTGGGGGCCAGATCGTGGAAATCCAGCCCATAGTAGAACATGAGCCCGCGGACAAATGGGTGGAGGGGAAATCCCAGCCCGTGAACAAAAGGGGTAAGGAATACAACCCTTTCGTGGGGTTCGGGGTAGGGACGATCTGCCCCGCTTCTGGGAGCCGGGGCGCGATATCTGCGGCCAGGTATCCGGCTTCCCGGAGCTTCGTAATGTTCTCCTCCGTAACGGAGGAGACCATCCACTTGCCTCCCGCTCCGGACATGTTTGGAGTGGTTTTACGGAGAAAATGCGAACTTGGGAGCTGGAGCTCGAGTGCGCGAGAATGTATGGGCAAGGAAGAAGAAGGTGTGGGTGAAAAGGAGGAGTCCTTCTCCCTTTATAAGGGCGGAAGAAACTATGCGCCTCCCCACCTTCCTGGTAAACTCGCTTATTCCCCAAGCGCCGTGATTGATGGTGTCGTTGGGTTACCCAGACGCGTATTGATGAGAATCCCGTGATAAGGGGACACGATCTCTACTTCAACAAGACGTGCCAAGAAAACCGCCTCGCAATATGTGCAGTGGCTGGTTGAGAAAAACGGTTCGAATAATGACCGGGCCATGGCATGATGTCACGTTATGAAAAGTTGTCAGCATATTAGATTTGTGGAAATATTATACTCTCTTTGGTGCTGTGTGGAATTTGTTTTGCAGAGCCGGTCACTATCCTTGTGTTCGAAATCTTCTATGGAGTATTTGGAGGAAGAACCCGTCTTGCAATGCGGAAGACAATCTGTGCGCCAGACTCATCGTCATTGAAGCCTGGTTCAGGGGCTACTGAGGGTGTCCTGGATTAGGGGGTCCTCGGACAGCCGGACTATATACTTTGTCCGGTCTGTTGGACTATGAAGATACAAGATTGAATACTTCGTCCCGTGTCCGGGTGGGACTCTCCTTTGCGTGGAAGGAAAGCTTGGCAATTCAGATATGTAGATCTCCTCCCTTGTAACCGACTCTGTGTAACCCTAGCCCCCTTCGATGTCTATATAAACCGGAGGGTTTAGTCCGTAGGACAACAACAATCATAATCATAGGCTAGCTTCTAGGGTTTAGCCTCTATGATCTCATGGTAGATCAACTCTTGTAATACTCATAACATCAAGATCAATCAAGCAGGAAGTAGGGTATTACCTCCATCGAGAGGGCCCAAACCTGGGTAAACATTGTGTCCCCCGCCTCCTGTTACCATCCGCCTTAGATGCACAGTTCGGGACCCCCTACCTGAGATCCGCCGGTTTTGACACCGACACCAGCCCCGGTTTAGCTAACCACTCCGGATGAAAAACCTCAACAATAAACGCAGCCGCCAGAAGCCGGGATACCTCTGCTCCAATAGCTTTTCGCCTCTCCTTATTAAACCGGCGAAGAAACTGCCTAACCGGTTAAAATTTTGGATCAATATTAAGAGTGTGCTCAGGGAGTTCCCTCGGTACACATGGCATGTCAGAAGGCTTCCATGCAAAAATTTCTCGGTTCTCATGGATGAAATCGATGAGTGCGCCTTCCTATTTTGGATATAGATTGGCATTGATTGTGAACTGCCTTGGATGAGTCGCCGGGAACAAAATCAACCATCTTGGTATCATCTACAGATTTAAACTTCAAAATCGGGTCGTGCTCTGTTGTGGTATTCTTCAGGGATGTCATATCTGCTGGGTCAACATTGTCCTTATAGAACTTTAATTCTTCTGTCGCACAAACTGACTCGGCATAAGCTGCATCACCCTCTTCACACCCCAAAGCTATCTTCCGGCTTCCATGTACTATGATGGTCCCCTTGTGACCCAGCATCTTGAGCTGTAGATAAACATAGCAGGGTCTGGCCATGAACTTAGCATAAGCCGGCCGTCCAAACAAAGTATGATATGAGCTTTTGATTTTCACCACTTCAAAGGTCAATGTCTCCGACCTAGAGTCATGATCATCTCTAAAAGCAACCTCCAGAGCTATCTTACCCACCGGATATGTCGACTTACCAGGCACCACACCATGAAAAATGGTGTTTGATGGCTTAAGATTTTTGCCTGTCAACCCCATGCGACGAAAGGTCTCATAATAGAGAATATTAATGCTGCTTCCTCCATCCATGAGTACCTTGGTGAACTTATACCCTCCAACCTGAGGAGCCACCACCAATGCTAATTCACTCGGATTATCAACTCGGGGTGGATGATCCTCCTGGCTCCACACAATGGACTGCTCAGACCAACGCAAATAACGAGGAACCACCGGCTCAATAGCATTGACTGCCCTCTTATGAAGCTTCTGGTCACGTTTACATAAGCTAGTGGTAAATACATGATATTGCCCACCATTCAACTATTTTGGGTTGCTCTGATAGCCAGACTGCTGCTGCTGACCCTCCTGATTACTTTGCTGGTTGTAACCACCCTGGCTGCCATGATTATTCTGATTTCCTTGAAACCCGGAATTAGAGCCGCCACCGCCGTGACCCGGACCGTAAGAGCCGCCAGGACCGCCACCAGGCTCGTGACTGTTATGAAAGAAGTTTAAATTCTTGAACTCCCTCATGATGTTACAATCTTTCCATAGGTGCCAAGACAGCCTTTCTTTCGTACCATGTTGTGGGCAGGGCTCATTCAACATTCGCTCAAGATTGACACTAGACCCGCCGGCTCTTGGCGGCGGTCTGCCCTTACGATGCTGTCCATTATCCGGTGCATTGTGTTAGCCACAAAGTCGAAACTATTATCAGCCTTGCACTTACCGTTGCTTCCCGGGTTATACTGCTGACCTTTGACGTTGCCGCTCGTCTTTCCCTTCCCTGCCTTTTCGTCATTAAACTCGGGATCTTTAGTACTATCAGAGTCAGTGTATTTAACCAAGGCCGCCATGAGAGTTCCCATGTCATTGCAGTGACGCTTGAGCTGCCCTAATTTCTGTTTCAGAGGCAGAAAACGGCAATTGTTCTCCAACATCAACACCGCTGAATCGGCGTTAATATGATCTGATGAATGTAAGATCATCGAGACCCGGCGCACCCAATGGGTTGTTGATTCGCCTTCCTCTTGGACACAGGAGGCCAGATCCACAATGGACATGGGCTTTTTACATGTATCCTTAAAGTTCTGGATGACCCAATGACCCAATGACCCAATAACTTAGCCCATGACCCAATGGAATTAGCTGGGAGCCCCTTTAACCAAGTACGAGTCGTTCCTTCTAGCATTAAAGGGAAGTATTTAGCACAAGCTGCTTCACTGACATCCAACAACTCCATAGCCATCTCATAACTCTCAACCCATGCTTCAGGACTTAAATTAGCGGTGTAATTAGGCACCTTACAAGGCCCTTTGAAATACTTGGGCAGACGCTCATTCCACAGATCCAGTGCTAAAACGGTGCCCCCATGTTTCTAAAGGTCAGACCCGGCTCCACCGAGGTGGTTGGACGAACCAGAGTTGGTTGACGAGCCGCATACTGAGCCGCCAGCTCGGCCTCTCGTCAGGCTCTTCCTTGATCTACCACATTCTGAGCATTAGCACCACCACGCGCCGGGTCATTACCACGTGGTGGGTTATGATTCCGTCCACTGCTTGACACTGCCGGCTCATCTAGATGTCTGCTGTAGCTCTAGCTCGGGCGAGGTGTGGAATGAATCCTGTCACGGCTATAAGAGTATGCCTGCTGCTGCACCAATGCTGTCTGAAGAAACTCTCTAGCCCTCCGTGTCTCAACCGCTGCTAGCGAGTCACCTTCCATAGGGATAGCCGCCAGCCGGGACGCCGCAACTACCATGTTATCCAAAGAGATGGAGTAATGACCCGGTGGCATCGACATGTGATGTGGCGAGTTATTGTTCTGCCGAGGCGAATCCATTACACGTGGCTGAGCCGGCGTTCTTGTCCTAGGCGCTCCGGCCCTGTTTATGGCTGTCGGGTTACTGGTCCCTGCCCCTGGCGTATTGAAAAGATTCCTTGCTTCAATAGTCACCGGCAGAAGGCTCTGATGCCTTCTCCTCATCACTTCATTCAAGGCATTCTGATCTAACATGAGCCGGTAAGATTCTACTTGGACTCGATGTGCCTGTGCATCCAAAGCAGCCCGCTCCTCAGCCATCCTAGTATTTTCAACGTCCAGCACCTCCCTGGCATGTGCTATATCATCACGCACCTTTGTAATCGCCGCATTATGTTGATCTTGATCCGCCGGGTTAACAGCTGTCGTAATCAATGCAGTCAGCTTGTCCAATAAGTCAGTTAAAACTTGATCCGACGGGTGCTCATGGCCTCCTGCCCCGGCAGCCGCCGCCGCTCCTGACCCGGAAACCAGCTCCGCCGCCGTTGATGAGTGCTGCACAGGCTGTGTACCAGCCATGAAGACCGTGACCCGGTTTGGCGGCTCACAGGGGTCCGGAATACTGTTGCCATCGGAACAGCCCCCAAGCTGGCCATCTTGCAACTGGTACAAGGATTCTGTCTCACCAATGGATGACCCACCATCGGAATAGACGACGGTCTCGACACCAGATGTTGATCTGTCCTCGGATCCCTCTCCATGGATGAACCCCACAAAGGCACGTTTCATGGCCAGCCAAATCCGGGCGGGTCTTGCCCGCTGAGCCATCTCGACGATGTCGGTGCAGATGTTCGGCTCAGGGCCCGGTTCGCCGATCTTCCCGATGAAAACGTGAATTTCGCCGAAGGGGACCCGGTACTCGTACTCTATTGAGCTAGCTTCAGGGCCCCAGCCTACATCATCGATGTAGAGCCTGCCGCAGCGACTCTTGGTCATCCGGCCCACGGCGTATCCCTTGATCCCTTTGAAGTTTCCCTTCAAGAACTCGAAACCATCTTGTGATAGCCCCACGGTGGGTGCCAACTGTCATGGAAATATCACGTCAGATGTCCTAGAGAGAGGACTTAGTCGTGGAGCCATCGCTTGAGGTTAGCTTAAAGGGGTTAATCATGACAAAGGACACGGGGAGTTTATACTGGTTCGGCCCCTTACGATGAAGGTAAAAGCCTAATCCAGTTGTATGTGGAGTTGCTAGGGTTTTGATGAGCGGGGAGCAGATACGCTTGACCGGCTCTCGAATCTATTTTTTCCTATCCTAAGCCACCGCCCGGTCGTCCCCTTATATATATGGGTTGACGCCCTGCAGCCTACAGAGTCCCCGCCGGCTCATATAACGTGTCCGGATTAGCGATCTATCTTACATGCCTTACATTACAAGCTTTACATACATGGCGGTTTATGCTTATGGGCTTTAAGCTGCCTTCGGGTCTGGTCCCGCTTCTAAGCTTATCTATCCACCGTCATGTGGTCTTGGGCTTCATAATGATGAGTCTTCATGGGGATGACCCGGCCCTTCCTGGGCGGGTCATGCCTAATAATTATATCCCCAACAGATGAGGACTCCTCCTCTGAATCCATCTCCTCGCCGACAAACGCACAAGCCTTGCTGGATGAGCTCTTCTTGTGTGATGAAGACTTCGACGAAGACTTGTAGGAAGACTTTGAGGATTTCTTCTTCTTCTTGTCATCAGAATCATATTCCTTGCTCTTCTTCTTCTTCTTGGTCTCATTGTCCCACTTTTGGACACTCAGAGATGTAGTGACCAGGTTTCTTGCACTTGTGGCATGTTCTCTTCTTGTAGTCACGAGAGGAAGCTTCATCGTTTGTTGAGTTGGATCTTGTAGACTTTCTAAAGTCTTTCTTCTTGGTGAACCTCTGGAACTTCTTCACAAGCATAGCAAGCTCCTTTCCAATGTCTTCAGGATCCTCAGAACTATAGTCAGATTCTTCTTCAGATGAGGAAACAACCTTTGCCTTCAAAGCGCGAGTTTGGCCATAGTTGGGACCCTAGATATCTCTTTTCTCAGATAGCTGGAACTCATGTGTGTTGAGCCTCTCAAGTATGTCATATGGATCGAGAGTCTTGAAGTTAGGGCATTCTTGAATCATCAAGACCAGGGTGTCGAATGAGCTATCAAGTGATCTCAGAAGCGTCTTGACGATTTCATGCTTGGTGTCTCAGTGGTGCCAAGTGCGCGAAGCTCATTTGTGATATCAGTGAGGCGATCAAATGTGAGCTGGACATTCTCATTGTCATTTCTCTTGAAGAGGTTGAAGAGGTTGCGAAGAACACTAATCCTTGAGTCTCTCTAGGTTGAGACACCTTCGTTGACCTTGGAGAGCCAGTCCCAGACTAGCTTTGCAGTTTCCAGTGCACTCACATGGCCATACTGTCCTTTGGTTAGGTGACCACACATGATGTTCTTGGCGGTTGAGTCCAGTTGAATGAACCTCCTAACATCAGCAGTTGTGATACCTTCACCGACCTTGGGAATGCCATTCTTGACGACATACCAGAGGTCGACTGGCTTCAAGATGCATACGCATCTTATTCTTCCAGTAGGGGTAATCAGTGCCATCGAAGACAGGGCACGTAGCGGAGACCTTGATTATCCCTGCAGTCGACATGGCTAAAACTCCAGGTGGTTAAACCGAATCACATAGAACAAGGGAGCACCTCGCTCTAATACCAATTGAAAGTGCTAGTTATCGACTAGTAGGGGAGTGAATAGGAAATTTTTATGGAAGTCTTCAAAACACAGGGGCTTTGAAGACAAACAGTAGAAATGATCCTTTTGATATGCAGCGGAAGGTAGACTACACTAGACAGGCCATAGTCAAGTAAGCAATGAAGTGAAAGCATGAAGACTATTAGCAGCTAGGTAGTAAGGATAAGGATGGAAGAGAGTGTGAAGCCAAACAGTAAATAGTCTTCACTCAGTGAAGTCAATCAGATCATTCAGGCAAGCAATGACTTCACGAAGACAAACTGTAAAGTAAAGGGAAGTGCAGGATAGAACCAATAGCTTGGTGAAGACAAGGATTTGGTAGACCAGTTCCAGTTGCTGTGACAACTGTACATCTAGTTAGGGAGGCTGAGATTTAAGTCAGAAGACCGCGTCTTCACCTTATTACCCTTGAGCCAAGGACACACAGTCCTCGCCCAACCAATCTAGTAAGTATTCAAGGTAGACTTCCAAACCTTCAAAGACTTCGTTCACCGGCGATCCACAATGACTCTTGGACGCTTAGAACGCGACGCCTAATCGGCTGGAGGATTCACAGTCCTCAAGTGTAAGAAGTCTTCAGATCACTCGGACAGAAAGACTTCAGTGATACCTAACACTCTTTGGCTCTACGTGTATAGGGCTTTGTCTCACAAGGATCTCTTTCTGAAATGCTTCGGAGGTGGGTTGCTCTCAAACGACAAAAGCCGTGCACTAACTCTGAGCAGCCACCAATTTATGGTGTAAGGGGTGGGCTATTTATAGTCAGGAGGCAACCCGACCTGATTTGTCTGAAATGACCCTGGGTCACTAAGGAACTGACACATGTCCAATGGTAAGATTTCAAACAAACGCAACAACTTGACACAGGCTACAAGTAAAGCTAACTCATTCAGCTCTAGATAAGATTTACTCTCATTGTCTTCGCTCGAAGACATAGGATTTGGTTGAGCATCACATCAGTCACTCTGACTTTGTTCACTTGGACCCCACTTAACAGTACGGTGGTTCCTATGACTCAACAAGGAAGAAAAGGAAACTACGAAACAACTATGTCTTCTCATTCCATAGTCTTCATGTGAATGTCTTCTCGTGTCATAATCTTCATTGTGAATATCTTCACAGTCCACCATTGTCTTCAATGTCTTCACGTATTTTTAGGGGTCATCTCTGGTAGGTAAACCAAATCAATATGGGACTACTACCTATGTTATCCTGCAATTCTCACAAACACATTAGGCCCTCAACCAAGTTTGTCGTCAATACTCCAAAACCAACTGAGGGTGCACTAGATGCACTTACAACAACAACATAGACATGCAAAATACTATCAGGTACTAAGTTCATAATAAATTAAAGTTCAATTAATCATATTACTTAAGAACTCCCACTTATATAGACATCCCTCTAGTCATCTAAATGATCACGTGATCCACATCAACTAAACCATGTCCGATCATCACGTGAGATGGAGTATCTTTCAATGGTGAACATCACTATGTTGATCATATCTACTATACGATTCACGCTCGACCTTTCGGTCTCAGTGTTCTGAGGCCATATCTGTATATGCTAGATTCGTCAAGTTTAACCCGAGTATTCTGCGTGTGCAAAACTGGCTTGCACCCATTGTATGTGAACATAGAGCTTATCACAACCGATCATCACGTGGTGTCTCGGGGCGACCAAATATAGCAACTGTGCATACTTAGGGAGAACACTTATACCTTGAAATTTAGTGAGAGATCATCTTATAATGCTACCGCCGTACTAAGCAAAATAAGATGCATAGAGGATAAGCATCACATGCAATCAAAATAACTGATATGATATGGCCATCATCATTTTGTGCCTTTGATCTCCATCTCCAAAGCACCGTTATGATCACCATCGTCATTGGCTTGACACCTTGATCTCCATCGTAGCATCGTTGTCGTCTCGCCAATTATTGCTTCTACGACTATTGCTACCGCTTAGTGATAAAGTAAAGCAATTACATGGCCATTTGTGACGCCCCCGATTCAATCGTACACTAATCATACACGCAAACGTGTACGATCAAGATCAGGGACTCACGGGAAGATATCACAACACAACTCTACAAATAAAATAAGTCATACAAGCATCATAATACAAGCCAGGGGCCTCGAGGGCTCGAATACAAGTGCTCGATCATAGATGAGTCAGCGGAAGCAACAATATCTGAGTACAGACATAGGTTAAACAAGTTGCCATAAGATGGCTAGCACAAACTGGGATACAGATCGAAAGAGGTGCAGACCTCCTGCCTGGGATCCTCCTAACTACTCTTGGTCGACGTCAGCGGCCTGCACGTAGTAGTAGGCACCTCCAGTGTAGTAGGAATCATCGTCGACGGTGGCGTCTGGCTCCTGGACTCCAGCATCTGGTTGCGACAACCAGAAAGAAAAGAAAGGGGGAAAAGGGGGGAGAAAGCAACCGTGAGTACTCATCCAAAGTACTCGCAAGCAAGGAGCTACACTACATATGCATGGGTATATGTGTAAAGGGCCATATCAGTGGACTGAACTGCAGAATGCCAGAATAAGAGGGGGATAGCTAGTCCTATCAAAGACTACGCTTCTGGCAGCCTCCGTCTTGCAGCATGTAGAAGAGAGTAGACTGAAGTCCTCCAAGTAGCATCTCCAAGTAGCATCTCCAAGTAGCATCGCAGTAGCATAATCCTACCCGGCGATCCTCCCCTCGTCGCCCTGTGGCAAAGCGATCACTGGGTTGTCTGTGGAACTTGGAAGGGTGTGTTTTATTAAGTATCCGGTTCTAGTTGTCATAAGGTCAAGGTACAACTCCAAGTCGTCCTGTTACCGAAGATCACGTCTATTCGAATAGATTAACTTCCCTGTAGGGGTGCACCAACTTACCCAACACGCTTGATCCCATTTGGCCGGACACACTTTCCCGGGTCATGCCCGGCCGCGAAAGATCAACACGTCGCAGCCCCACCTAGGCTCAACAGAGAGGCCAGCACGCCGGTCTAAACCTAAAAGCACAGGGGTCTGGGCCCATCGCCCATAGCACACCTGCACGTTGCGTACGCGGCCGAAAGCAGAACTAGCCCCCTTAATACAAGAGCAGGCTTACGTTCCAATCCGACGCGCGCCACTCAGTCGCTGGCGTCACGAAGTGCTTCAGCTGATACCACGACGTCGGGATACCCATAACTACTCCCGCGTAGATGGTTAGTGCGTATAGGCTCGTAGCCAACTCAGATCAAATACCAAGATCTCGTTAAGCGTGTTAAGTATCCGCGAACGCCGACCAGGGCCAGGCCCACCTGTCTCCTAGGTGGTCTCAACCTGCCCTGCCGCTCCGCCACAAAGTAACAGTCGGGGGCCGTCGGGAACCCAGGCCCACCTCTACCGGGATGGAGCCACCTGCCCCTTCAGCCCCCATCTCCGAACAGTATCACAGGTAATGTAACTGTGTAAAGTATATCGTATATGCCCGTGATCACCTCCCGAAGTGATCACGGCCCAGTAATATAGCATGGCAGACGGACAAGAGTGTAGGGCCACTGATGGAACACTAGCATCCTATACTAAGCAGTAGGATAGCAGGTAATGGTAACAACAGTAGTAGCAAGGACAGGCTATGCATCAGGATAGGAATAACGGAAAGCAGTAACATGCTACACTACTCTAATGCAAGCAGTATAGAGAAAAGAGTAGGCGATATCTGGTGATCAAAGGGGGGCTTGCCTGGTTGCTCTGGCAAGAGAGAGGGGTCGTCGGTGACGTAGTCGACCACAGGGGCATCAGCATCGGTCTCGGAGTCTACCGGAAAGGAGTAACGGAGGGAGAACACAATAAATAACGGAGCAATCAAATGTAACACAAAGCAAGGCGCGGCAATACGTTGTGCTAGGGGTGACCTAACATAGGGATGGGCGATACCGGTGAAGGGGGAAACATCCGGGAAAATATCCCTGGTGTTTCGTGTTTTCGGGCAGAGGAGCCGGAGGGGGAAAGTTGCGAGTTTGATATGTTAGGGGTGCATGGCGGACGAACGGACTGCGTATCCGGATTCGTCTCGTCGTTCTGAGCAACTTTCATATAGAAAGTATTTTCATCTGAGCTACGGTTTATTTTATATGATTTTCTAAAGTTTTAATCATTTTAGATTTTATTTAATTATTTAATTCTAACATTATCCAGAATAGTGCATGCTGACGCAAGCATGACATCAGAGTGATGTCAGCGGGTCAACTGGTCGGTTGACCAGTCAAACCAGACAGGTGGGTCCATCGGGACCCACATGTCATTGTCAGGGGCACTAACAGGGGGTTTAGACTAACTAAATGGGTTAATTAGCAGGTGGGGCCCAGCAGTCAGTGACTATTTAGTGAACTAAATTAATTAATGAACTAATTAGCATTTTATTTATTTACAAAAATGTTTTAAACAACACGGGCCCGCATGTCAGTGGTAGTAGCTGCCACATCAGCGCAGTTGACTTCGGTCAACGTGGCCAGTTGGGGCCCCAGGCCCACAGGCAGTGACCCAGGGGTGGGGCCCGCCTAACCACGTCGGCAGACGGCGCCCGAACGATGCCGGCGAGGGAAAACCCGGCGGCGGCGCACGGGAGGCCGCGGGATTTGGCTACAGGCCACGAAAATTTACATGGGGGGTTGCGTTCGAACGGGGAGTCGATGCTGCGTCTACTAGGACCGGTGGCGTCGCCGGAGTTCGTCGAAGTTAACGGCGGCGAGCACCGAGGCGGATGCCGGAGCTCGGGCGTGGGCGGCTACGGCCAGGAGAGGCACAACCGGGGACAGGGATAGGTGCGTTGGTCCCCTGGAGACGTGCTGAGAACGACGACGCGGTCGGACGCGAGCCACGCTTGCGGTGGCCGCGACGGAGAGCTCGACCGCGGCGGCGGGAGGGTGAGCGCGACGGGGGAGCGTGCTACGGGATGCGGTGAGCTAGGAGGGGAGGAGGAGGAGGTTCAGGGGCTCACAGCCGTTGCAGAGAGGGCCCGAGGAAGACTCAATGTGCTCGGGGCGGCGTGGATTCCGGTGATGGCGACGACGGAGCAAAGGAGGGAGACGAGGTCGCCGCGGTCGCTGCAGGGGCTCCGAGTTCTAGCCCGAGGTGGCGGGAGGCGTAGGGGACGACGGAGGGGCTGTTGAGCACGTCGACGAGGTGAGGGAGGGTCGGTGGCCGCGTCGACGGCGAGCAGCGACGACGAGCTCAAGCGACTGAGGTCGGGATCGAACGTGAGGAGAGGGGAGAGGTGAGGTGGATCTGATGGGAGGGGGAGATCTGGCAGGGGCGAGTGGGGAGGCGAACCCAAGGAGGCGCGGGTGTGGCATCCTTATCCATCCGCCGTCGACGGCGAAGAGGTTCGACGAGGGCACGCCCCTGTTTAGGCGCGGTCGGTGGAACAGCGCACGGGGGGGGGGGAGTGGGCTTGCGACGGTGGTCAGTCGGCTGGGCTGGCTGCGAGCTGGGCCAGTTGGCCCAGTGGGGGGGTCCTTTCCTTTTTTTTGTTAGTTTTGTTTTGTTTTACTTTTCTTATTTTCTTCTGTTTTGGCTAATTGTTTGGGCACCAAATGAGTGTTGTGAAATATGAGAGCTGGCCCACAAATCACAACACTATAAATCCTACCACCAAAAACTAGTTTGGGTTAATTATCATTTCACATTTATTTTGTATTAATAAAAAGGTTATTAAATAATGTTTTCAGCCACTGTTTGAGGTTGTTTAAGTCACTTATTAAATTTCAAAAATATTGTTTACAATTTTATCATAGTATCTGATTTATCTACTATTTATTAAACATTTTAGTTTTAATATTTGAAAACTTTTATTGTTTGCTTGATTTTGAATTTTTAATTATAATCAGTTTCGAACTAACGTGAGATTAGAAACAATAACCGTGGTGACGTGGCATCATTAACGTGGGATTACTGTAGCTTAATTATCCGGGCGTCACAATTCTCCTCCACTACAAGAAATCTCGTCCCGAGATTTAAGAGGGGAGTAAGGGGGGAAGCTCTGGTTACGATATTCTAATGGATCTTCTCGAAGAAATTAATCACTTTCGTTGATGTCTTCAATTCTTTATTCCAATGCATCATGATGAAGTTGTCTTCCTTCGGGAACTCCATCGTACTTACGAAAGGATAATGGGGTATTACGAAAGAACGAACCGCTACAATGTTTGCTTATCTAGAAGATAACGTCAGGAAAGGTGGCGGAAAGTAACTCTCGAATTGAAACTTTAGACATTATTGAGAACAAAGTGAGGAGGTATCCTGAGAAGTTTCGAGCAGATAGACAATCGTTCGTTGCCTGAAATAGAGTGTGATAGGGGTTCAGAGCAATGGGAATAAGTATTGCGCCTGATACCATAATATATCACTAGGCAGGTGGCCCGTGAATTACATACAAAGTCAAGCGCGAGGAATAACTTTGACAATAGGTTGTACAGGAGAGTCAGGTTTTGATCCTGTGGAACTGTGGGTTATGGGCCCACCATGTGGGTTAAAGTAAGAAGGCCGTTGACATCTTGCACGATCATGTAAGTAAGGCATGTCAGAGGATAGCCCGTCAGCTATGTCGGCAACAACATCGGTACCAAGGGCGAGGGACGAAGAGAACCATTCTCCTGCTCGTTGAACGAGGCGGACCATTAGGCAAAGTTCTCGTCCATCGATGGTTACCGGAATGTCATCAACAATAATAACAGGGTCTTACCGACACGATTGTACACCTAGGTGTGTACATAAGCAGAAGAATATTACTGCTTAGATCATATAGATCACCAGAAAGGTTAAACAAAACAATGGAAAGAAAAAGGTGATCATCAGATTAAATGGAACAAATGGAAAGAAAAATGTGTTTAAACACATTATTCAGGGGTATATCCTTCCCAAGGACAAACAGAGCATGATATCCACGACAAGATATAATGTAGAAAACCCTTTAGGAAAGGGGGAGAAATTTCATGACATTACCCATACAACGGTGTTTGGATAATTGATAAAGAAAATTAGTATTGTGCTACAAATGTTCTTACTGAAGATCGGAGTACTAGTGACATGCTTCGAGATAGCATTGACATAGTCTTCAAGCAAAGGTCAGATTTTGGATACCCAAAGGATCAATCAGGAACAACTTATAGAATAAGTCTTACAATTTCCTCATGAAAGAATGGATAACCTTGCCGAAAAGGAAAACTATAACAATGGGTCCTCCGACCAGGTGTACTAGGCATGACATCATCTTACCGGGTCAAATAAAAGACCAATGTTATAACTCTTGGAAATATATTCCAACCATCATATCTGACAGAGATTCAGATCTGATTGGTGTCAGGATACCTCCGCGTCGGGATGTCTCAGAAGAAAAGGTGAAACACAAATTGTCGAGATGACATTGTAAGATTCTCGGAAATTAAACTATGGAAGCGAGTTTCGAAACAAGAGTCCATCATCAAACTAGGGAGAGAATGAGGAGGTGACTGATGAACTCAGTGACAATTCATTGAGATTTCCAAAAAGATGGATTTCCACAATTATGTGAACAAGGAGATAACATTAGTCAGATCAAATGATACAATGATGTATGCTCGAGGAAAACATACACAATTTACAATGATAGAAGGGTGCCCCCGAAAATCTGGAATAGGTAGCACGATCAATGTTTGAATGACGATTCAATAAACAATAGACTTAGAATGAAACTACCGACCATTAACTTCAGAGCAATAGGGTTGCTAGAAGGGCAGAATTCAAACAGCACCGTTCACTTGTTGGTACACCAGTTGAAATGAACACGAGGACCAAGAAAGAATGGTGAGGGTGAGAAGTATCACCATACCAAGAATTCTTAAGAGGTGGTGAATTTCTCACGACATTCTTGACATAGAAGATGGTAATACTTCAAGGTAGAACATAACATAAGTCGGTTAACAAGGAACTCAAGGTATAGCCACAACACAAACAAGTTTGTGTTGGAAAGAAGGCAAGGAAGTAGTCGATGACACACAAATCATCGAGGGGCAAGGATGGTAATTCTTATCATGAATTTGATTGTTATTCTAGAATAGCTCAGAAAGTTGATAATGATCACGACACATTTGTCGAGAGATTACCTGAAGATGTAATCGATCCGCGATCACATCAAGTCAAAAGAATGATGAAGCAAGAGGTTATTGGAACCATGGGTACGACACAAACTCGGAACCAAGCTTGTTGTCTGAGGTGGAATGTTAAGACAAGGAAATCAACGTAATCTTAGCTCAGCGTCGAAAATTGTGTTCCGGGAAGAAGGACCAGGTAGCACAGTTAAGATTTAGCACGTTAATGATATAGCCGATCAGGCTAGGAATGACATGATCGAGTACAAACTCGGACTTAAAGAAGATTATCAAGAGTTGTTGAACCGTAGGGCAGACTCGGTTCAGTTATCAATGTCTTTGAGTGTTTAATAACTCAGAGCCCATGAAAACTGTAATCAGTGAGAATGTAGTACTTGATGAAGAACTCATAAGAAGTTATGCAGTTCCAAGATAATCTCGAGATACCAGGGGGTTAATACTCGAAGACGGATCAAAGTAGAGGTTGGACCGGGGTATTGATCCACAGAAGACAAGTGCTTACACTTGCATCAAAAATGGTATTTAAAGGAGAACATGGTCGGAACCACGATTGTAAAAGGGCAGACCCCAGATATAAGATGAACTTATATCAAGGGAATAATTAATTTTAAAAGAAGCTTCGATGAGAAGATGTACATCGTGTCCATGGGCATGAACACAAAGTTCAAGGTCGACTCACACTTCTCCAACACATAACCTTTCATTCACTTCTCGTTTCTTTTCGAAATGGCATTAGTTGTTGAAAGTTTTACCTGGTGCAATACCAGATAAGTAGGACCTGTGAAATCTTTCGAGTTTGCACAGATTAGGGGAGGCATTGGTTCAACCCATCGGGGCTTCTTAGGAACATATACCACAAACTTCTATAGTAATTTATCACTAGCTCAAAAGTAGAGCAAGGTTGAGAAAGTAGATGATACAATTTACCAAAGGCATTATGTATCAGGGGAAGAACTCACAAAGTGATCAAATGTGAAGGACACTGTCGGATAACAATCCAACAAAGGACTTGATGGTCCACAAAGGATCTGATGTGAGTATCGATACTTAACCAGAAGAGGAAGGAATGAAAATGCAACTGGTTATGGAATCATTTGAATAATTCAAAGCTTAAATGCAATGGAATTATGATTTCCAAAACAAAGGATCAGAAGCAGACGCTCTGATCAAGGATGGATAAGTTGGATAGACCAGAGGCACAATTGACGACAAATAGTTTGGTCGAGAACCAGCTCATGTTCAAAATGATGTCTAAGCCGGAATGATAATTTAGAAGGGTTGATAGATGATTGTGTGCATTCGCACACATGTTGAATCAATAGGATCAAAATGATGGTGTCAAAAGATACTAGTGAATATTGCCAGATATATGGGAAACATCCATAATGCAAGTAGACAAGTATTTGCAAAGCAATAAAGCTGCTAAGGATTTTCGAAGGATCGAATAGTATTTCGAAGATTTTTGTGAAACACCTGAACAACTGAGAAGGAGCGGATACTCGATAAGTGCGAGAATTACCCGTAGGGGTATTAAGGTGACAAAGAACAGCAAGGCAGTAAGCTCAAAGGATTATCGAAACAACGACGAGTTTTTTGGGGTATCTTGTAATAACAAGATCAAGTGGGAAACATTGTATGAATGGCGAGTATACATGCTTATCCATAGGGGTTTATCGATGGAAGGGCATTGCATAAGTGACCATAAAGTTTCGAGAGAACATCGGAGAGTATCCTCGGATCCTTCTGGTGCAGCAGACGATCACCTATAACAAGGGGCTCTCCTGGTGAAAGTGATAACGAGATCCTAATGTTAGATTTAACAAAAATCATTTAACCCGAATAGAAGAGAGATCAGAGTCCCAGAGTATAGGTCGAGGAATAAAAGATCCTAATACCACCCAATTGGCGACGTGGGCCCATGGGCCGCACAACCATGTTAGTAAAAGTTTTGCAATGACTAGACTCGACTTTGGCCAAGGAGTGTGGAAGGGGGATTCCTACAGGTAGTCGGCTCTGATACCAACTTGTGACGCCCCCGATTCAATCATACACTAATCATACACGCAAACATGTACGATCAAGATCAGGGACTCACGGGAAGATATCACAACACAACTCTACAAATAAAATAAGTCATACAAGCATCATAATACAAGCCAGGGGCCTCGAGGGCTCGAATACAAGTGCTCGATCATAGACGAGTCAGCGGAAGCAACAATATCTGAGTACAGACATAGGTTAAACAAGTTGCCATAAGATGGCTAGCACAAACTGGGATACAGATCGAAAGAGGCGCAGGCCTCCTGCCTGGGATCCTCCTAACTACTCTTGGTCGACGTCAGCGGCCTGCACGTAGTAGTAGGCACCTCCAGTGTAGTAGGAATCATCGTCGACGGTGGCGTCTGGCTCCTGGACTCCAGCATCTGGTTGCGACAACCAGAAAGAAAAGAAAGGGGGAAAAGGGGGGAGAAAGCAACTGTGAGTACTCATCCAAAGTACTCGCAAGCAAGGAGCTACACTACATATGCATGGGTATATGTGTAAAGGGCCATATCAGTGGACTGAACTGCAGAATGCCAGAATAAGAGGGGGATAGCTAGTCCTATCGAAGACTACACTTCTGGCAGCCTCCGTCTTGCAGCATGTAGAAGAGAGTAGACTGAAGTCCTCCAAGTAGCATCTCCAAGTAGCATCTCCAAGTAGCATCTCCAAGTAGCATCGCAGTAGCATAATCCTACCCGGCGATCCTCCCCTCGTCGCCCTGTGGAAAAGCGATCACCGGGTTGTCTGTGGAACTTGGAAGGGTGTGTTTTATTAAGTATCCGGTTCTAGTTGTCATAAGGTCAAGGTACAACTCCAAGTCGTCCTGTTACCAAAGATCACGGCTATTCGAATAGATTAACTTCCCTGCAGGGGTGCACCAACTTACCCAACACGCTTGATCCCATTTGGCCGGACACACTTTCCCGGGTCATGCCCGGCCGCGAAAGATCAACACGTAGCAGCCCCACCTAGGCTCAACAGAGAGGCCAGCACGCCGGTCTAAACCTAAGCGCACAGGGGTCTGGGCCCATCGCCCATAGCACACCTGCACGTTGCGTACGCGGCCGAAAGCAGAACTAGCCCCCTTAATACAAGAGCAGGCTTACGTTCCAATCCGGCGCGCGCCACTCAGTCGCTGGCGTCACGAAGTGCTTCGGCTGATACGACGACGTCGGGATACCCATAACTACTCCCGCGTAGATGGTTAGTGCGTATAGGCTCGTAGCCAACTCAGATCAAATACCAAGATCTCGTTAAGCGTGTTAAGCATCCGCGAACGCCGACCAGGGCCAGGCCCACCTGTCTCCTAGGTGGTCTCAACCTGCCTTGCCGCTCCGCCACAAAGTAACAGTCGGGGGCCGTCGGGAACCCAGGCCCACCTCTACCGGGATGGAGCCCCCTGCCCCTTCAACCCCCATCTCCGAACAGTATCACAGGTAATGTAACTGTGTAAAGTATATCGTATATGCCCGTGATCACCTCCCGAAGTGATCACGGCCCAGTAATATAGCATGGCAGACGGACAAGAGTGTAGGGCCACTGATGGAACACTAGCATCCTATACTAAGCAGTAGGATAGCAGGTAATGGTAACAACAGTAGTAGCAAGGACAGGCTATGCATCAGGATAGGAATAACGGAAAGCAGTAACATGCTACACTACTCTAATGCAAGCAGTATAGAGAAAAGAGTAGGCGATATCTGGTGATCAAAGGGGGGGCTTGCCTGGTTGCTCTGGCAAGAGAGAGGGGTCGTCGGTGACGTAGTCGACCACAGGGGCATCAGCATCGGTCTCGGAGTCTACCGGAAAGGAGTAACGGAGGGGGAACACAATAAATAACGGAGCAATCAAATGTAACACAAAGCAAGGCGCCGCAATACGTTGTGCTAGGGGTGACCCAACGTAGGGATGGGCGATACCGGTGAAGGGGGAAACATCCGGGAAAATATCCCCGGTGTTTCGTGTTTTCGGGCAGAGGAGCCGGAGGGGGAAAGTTGCGAGTTTGATATGTTAGGGGTGCATGGCGGACGAACGGACTGCGTATCCGGATTCGTCTCGTCGTTCTGAGCAACTTTCATATAGAAAGTATTTTCATCTGAGCTACGGTTTATTTTATATGATTTTCTAAAGTTTTAATCATTTTAGATTTTATTTAATTATTTAATTCTAACATTATCCAGAATAGTGCATGCTGACGCAAGCATGACATCAGAGTGATGTCAGCGGGTCAACTGGTCGGTTGACCAGTCAAACCAGACAGGTGGGTCCATCGGGACCCACATGTCATTGTCAGGGGCACTAACAGGGGGTTTAGACTAACTAAATGGGTTAATTAGCAGGTGGGGCCCAGCAGTCAGTGACTATTTAGTGAACTAAATTAATTAATGAACTAATTAGCATTTTATTTATTTACAAAAATGTTTTAAACAACACGGGCCCGCATGTCAGTGGCAGTAGCTGCCACATCAGCGCAGTTGACTTCGGTCAACGTGGCCAGTTGGGGCCCCAGGCCCACAGGCAGTGACCCAGGGGTGGGGCCCGCCTAACCACGTCGGTAGACGGCGCCCGAATGACGCCGGTGAGGGAAAACGCGGCGGCGGCGCACGGGAGGCCGCGGGATTTGGCTACAGGCCACGAAAATTTACATGGGGGGTTGCGTTCGAACGGGGAGTCGATGCCGCGTCTACTAGGACCGGTGGCGTCGCCGGAGTTCGTCGAAGTTAACGGCGGCGAGCACCGAGGCGGATGCCGGAGCTCGGGCGTGGGCGGCTACGGCCAGGAGAGGCACAACCGGGGACAGGGATAGGTGCGTTGGGCCCCTGGAGACGTGCTGAGAACGACGACGCGGTCGGACGCTAGCCACGCTTGCGGTGGCCGCGACGGAGAGCTCGACCGCGGCGGCGGGAGGGTGAGCGCGACGAGGGAGCGTGCTACGGGATGCGGTGAGCTAGGAGGGGAGGAGGAGGAGGTTCAGGGGCTCACGGCCGTTGCAGAGAGGGCCCGAGGAAGACTCGATGTGCTCGGGGTGGCGCGGATTCCGGCGATGGCAACGACGAAGCAGAGGAGGGAGACGAGGTCGCCGCGGTCGCTGCAGGGGCTCCGAGTTCCAGCCCGAGGTGGCGGGAGGCGTAGGGGACGACGGAGGGGCTGTTGAGCACGTCGACGAGGTGAGGGAGGGTCGGTGGCCGCGTCGACGGTGAGCAGCGACAACGAGCTCAAGCGACTGAGGTCGGGATCGAGCGTGAGGAGAGGGGAGAGGTGAGGTGGATCTGATGGGAGGGGGAGATCTGGCAGGGGCGAGTGGGGAGGCAAACCCGAGGAGGCGCGGGTGTGGCATCCTTATCCATCCGCCGTCGACGGCGAAGAGGTTCGACGGGGGCGCGCCCCTGTTTAGGCGTGGTCGGTGGAACAGCACACGGGGGGGGGGGAGTGGGCTTGCGACGGTGGTCAGTCGGCTGGGCTGGCTGCCAGCTGGGCCGGTTGGCCCAGTGGGGGGGTCCTTTCCTTTTTTTTGGTTAGTTTTGTTTTGTTTTACTTTTCTTATTTTCTTCTGTTTTGGTTAATTGTTTGGGCACCAAATGAGTGTTGTGAAATATGAGAGCTGGCCCACAAATCACAGCACTATAAATCCTACCACCAAAAACTAGTTTGGGTTAATTATCATTTGGCATTTATTTTGTATTAATAAAAAGGTTATTAAATAATGTTTTCAGCCACTGTTTGAGGTTGTTTAAGTCACTTATTAAATTTCAAAAATATTGTTTACAATTTTATCATAGTATCTGATTTATCTACTATTTATTAAACATTTTAGTTTTAATATTTGAAAACTTTTATTGTTTGCTTGATTTTGAATTTTGAATTATAATCAGTTTCGAACTAACGCGGGATTAGAAACAATAACCGTGGTGACGTGGCATCATTAACGTGGGATTACTGTAGCTTAATTATCCGGGCGTCACACCATTGCATTTCATACAATAAAGCGACAGCCAAATGGCTCATGCCAGTTGTCGATAACTGTTACAAAACATGATCATCTCATACAACAAATTATATATCGTCATGTCTTGACCATATTACATCACAACATGCCCTGCAAAAACAAGTTAGCCGTACTCTACTTTGTTGTTGCAAGTTTTACATGGCTGCTACTAGGGAAAACCCTAGCAGCAGTGCGGGTTTTAGGCCTATCAATAGCGCGGGGCGATGCGCTACTGATAAGGCGCTATAGCTAACGTATAGCAGTAGAGTGCCTCCGCCCACGCTACTACTAAATCGACTTAGTAGTAGCGACTTCCCGGAGGAGCGCTACTGGTAATTACTAGCAGCGCTTCTCCCAGCCCGCGCTACTACTAGTATTCCGTATTTTATTTCTTTTTTATTTCATGTTGTATTCATACACCTCTATACAAGTTTTCATACAACAACAATTTAGAGATTGTTTTTACATCATAGTGAGTTATTACATCATTGGGTGAAAGAACCGTGGACTATTTTCAAGTGGATGGACATCCACTTGAAACTAATCCGCGGTTCTTTCACGCAATGATATAATAAATATGATCATCATATCATTAACAACTTATCATCATAATACATCATTTTCATATAACACCTCATGATCATCATTTTGATCGATAAGACATCACATAGCAAGTTGGTCACTAGTCATAATCACAACTACTCCTCATCATCAACTCTAACACATTGTACCACATAATAAACCTATTGTACCTCATAGGACCTACTACATTCTCTTAGGGCCTACTATATTCTCTAAGGTAAAATAGCAAAAAACAAGATAGCCCTTGGCTCTCCATTATGGAGAATGCAGATTATCCTGTCTCCAATTCTTGCCTTTTGCTTAAAGTTGCTTCCAAGAACCTCCTTACGAATGTCCAAACATTTTTTGCACTCTTTGATTAGCATGTGTTCACCGGTTTCAGAAATCTGATATGCACAGGTGAGATCCGTAGGATGACCTGGTTGTAGGTTCAGAACTTCAAGGCGACCATTGTAATACATCAGATGAGGCACACAATCCATCGGGATTTTCTGTTGAAAAACATAGTAATAACTTCGTAGTTAGCAATGATGTACTAGTTTTAGAAGTATGCAAAAGATGAACGGATGTCGTAATAGTAAAAAATCTTATCAGGGTATCTCCATAGAAGTTATCGTGGTTCAACACATGCACTAGTGGCACGTATTCACCATAATTTGAAGGAGTTCGATAATATGTATTGTAATTCTCAAAGAAAGTACAAAATGCGATCAGATGATTTTTCTCCTCATAAGTTAATTCGGAGCCATCAGTGTAGTGGGTTTTGTCTACCATCTTCTGCACATTCTTTGAAGATTCAAAATAAGTTGTCAATGGAAATAAGCTGTCAACTATTTTGAAATAAACAATATAAATTAGTTAATAACTATGTTTGAGAAACTCACATTGCGGTAGAATCGGAAGCGTATCAATAAGGACCCAAATGTCCATATTGTTTTGCTTGATGTCAGGATCACCAAGATCCATGGTGACAATCATACCCTCATAAAAACCATACATTTTGCAAAGTGCTTCCCAATTTTGGCAACCAAAATGGGTTACGCTCTGAGAATTGTATAGATTTACTTCAAAATCGATATCATGATGGGTCCTTAGGTGTATTCTCTTTGTTTGAAAATTTTCATGGTCTTCAAAACCCATCCTCTCCAAGACATAGCGTCTTGCATGGCATGGGATAAGCTAGTCGAATTGTAAAAGATGAAAATTAGACGTTGAAATAGTTGAAGTCATGCTTAATTATGAAAAAACACTTGTCGTTGTTGCGTACCGTTTCAACATCGAAGGTCTCCTCGAGCTTAATGCCGAAGCGCCGATCTTCGTCCAGCTCAACGAACATGTCGCACATACCTCGATCGTCGTAGCACCAGCTGCACTCCCCCGGGAGACTGTCGTCGTCCGAGTACGACATTTCCTAATTCAAAGATTAAACTTGTACAATTAAATATATATATTAAAAAACCTAAATAAGATCATTATTTTTTCGAGAAAATCCAGGCCACTCGATATTTCCTATATATTCTAGCACAAGTCATGCCAGAATTCACGGAAAAATCCGGCACGACCTTTGCTAAAAAAGGACATATCGAGCGCCTGAAATTTGCCGGAATGGAAATTAATCAAAACTCCGTCAAAACATAGGCCACTCGGAGGTGTAAACTGAACATGAACAGCCACTTGGGCAACAACATATCCTATTTGAGCAAATATGACATGTTCAACTAGTTCTATTAATTCAACTAGTTCTTACTAAATATAAACTTACTATAAATAGAAAAAAGCTAGTTCTTTCTAAAAGTAAAGTAGTTCAACTAGTTATATTAATTATCTTACTAAAAACACATTAGTTCTATTAATTGAACTAGTTCAACTAGTTTATTAATTTACTTACTAAACTAGTTCAACTACAACTAAAGTAGTTCAACTAGTTTATTAATTTACTTACTAAAAATAAAATAGTTGCTTTAACTAAAAAAATAAACTAGTTCTATTAATTTTCGTACCAAAAATAAAATAGTTGTATTAACTCAACTAGTTCAATTAAGCACTTACTATGAATAAAAATAAACTAGTTTTTACTAAAAATAAACAAGTTTAACTAGTTATATTAATTTTCTTACTAATTCTATTAAACACTTACTAAAATTTAACGCTAACTAATTTGATGAACTCTAAAATTTAACCCTAACTAATTTGATGAACTCTAAAATTTAACCCTAACTAATTTGATGAACTCTAAAACTAATTCTACTTAACAACTACTGTCATAATTAGCATCTAATTTGATGAACCCTAACTAATTAGATGAACTCTGAAATTTAACCCTAGGAACCCTAGCTAGGCAGAGGTAGGGGAGGAGGAGGAGGAGGGCGTGCTCACCTCTGGCGCCGGTGGAGTTAGGGAGAGCGGCACGCGGCGTCGAGGTTGGGGACGGGGTCGGGGCGGCGGGCGCACGGCGGAGGGCGGTGATGTAGGGGGGGTGTCGAGGTCGGGGTCGGGGGCGGCGTCGAGGTCGCGGTCGGGGGCGGGGGTGGCGTCGAAGGAGTACGGAGAGCGATTGGTCGCGTGCGGCGGCCGACGATGATGCAGGGCAGCGACAGCGGAGGGGTAGGGATTTGGGGGGAAGTGGCCGTGGGGAAGAACAAAGTTAATTAAGTTAAAAGTAGCAGTAGCGCGTTCCAGGAAGTGCACTGCTGCTACGGTAGCTATAGCGCGTTTCCTAACAAGCGCTACTGCTATCCTTCTCTTTTTTATTTGCTTTCCATTTAATTTTATTTTCATTAGCAGTAGCGCATTTGTCCTTAAACGCGCTGCTACAAAACAAGTAGCGGTAGCGCGGTTCCACGTAGATCGCTACTACTATCTGTAGCCTATCGGCTAAGCCGTGGGAATTTTAGTAGTAGCACTTTTGTACTCGGGCGCACTACTGCTATAGCTGTATCTGCAGCGCGGTTTCTAAATACCGCGCTACTGCTAATTAGCACCAGCGTGCGTTTTTATCCCGCGCTACTGCTAATGTTCTGTGTATAGGGTTTTCCCTAGTAGTGCTGCTATAGGCTTCTAGCAAGAACCGTTCTTACCTAGACATCAAAACTGCAATGATTTTTCGTCAAGTGTGTTGTTTTAACCTTCAACAAGGACCGGGCGTAGTCAAACTCGATTCAACTAAAGCTGGAGAAACAGACACCCGCTAACCACATGTGTGCGAAGCACGTCGGTAGAACCAGTCTCATGAATGCTGTCATGTAATGTCGGTCCGGGCCGCTTCATCCAACAATACCGCCGAATCAAAGTAAGATGTTGCTGGTAAGCAGTATGACTATTATCGCCCACAACTCTTTGTGTTCTACTCGTGCATATAACATCTACGCATAGACCTAGTTCGGATGCCACTATTGTTGAACACAGTATTTCATAAAAAATTCCTACGATCACGCAAGATCTATCTAGGAGATGCATAGCAACGAGAGGGGGGAGTGTGTCTATGTACCCTCGTAGACCAAAAGCGGAAGCGTTTAGTAACGCGGTTGATGTAGTCGAACGTCTTCGCGATCCAAATGATCGAAGCACCGAACGTACGGCACCTCCGCGTTCAGCACATGTTCAGCTCGATGACGTCCCTCGATCTGTTGATCCAGTTGATGACGAGGGAGAGTTTCTCAGTCCGACAGTGTGATGACAGTGATGATGAAGCTACCGACGCAGGGCTTCGCCTAAGCACTACGACGATATGACCGAGGTGTGTAACTGTGTAAGGGGGCACTGCACACGGCTAAGAGAAGACTTGGTGTGTCTTCGGGGTGCCCCCGTCCCACGTATATAAAGGGGGAAGAGAGGTGGACGGCCCTAGGGGGGCACGCCATGGGGGGAGTCCTACTTGGACTCTCGGTCCAAGTAGGATTCGGTCCCCCCCCCCTTTACTATTCCAAGTAGGAGAAGAAGCGAAGGAGGAAGAGGAGAGAAGGAAGGAGGGGGGCGCCGCCCCACCCCTTATCCAATTCGGACTGGGCAAGGGGGGGGGGGCGCCACCTCTTGGCCGGCCCTCTCTCTTTTCCACTAAGGCCCATGGTGGCCCATTAACCTCCTGGGGGGTTCCGATAACCCCCGGTACTCCGAAACTTATCCGGAACGACCGGAATCATTCCGGTATCTGAATGTAGCCTTCCAATATATGAATCTTTATGTCTCAACCATTTCGAGACTCCTCGTCATGTCCATGATCTCATCCGGGACTCCGAACAAACTTCGTTTCATCAAAACATGAAACTCATAATACAAATCGTCATTGAACGTTAAGCGTGCGGACCCTACGTGTTCGAGAATTATGTAGACATGACCGAGACACATCTCCGGCAATAACCAATAGCGGAACCTGGATGCTCATATTGGCTCCTACATATTCTACGAAGATCTTTATCGGTCAAACCGCACAATAACATACATTGTTCCCTTTGTCATCCGTATGTTACTTGCCCGAGATTCGATCGTCGGTATCATCATACCTAGTTCAATATCGTCACCGACAAGTCTCTTTACTCGTTCTGTAATGCATCATCATGTGTCTAACTCATTAGACACATTGCTTGCAAGGCTCATAGTGATGTGCATTACCGAGAGGGCCCAGAGATACCTCTCTGATACACGGAGTGACAAATTCTAATCTTGATCTATGCCAACTCAACAAACACCATCGGAGACACCTGTAGAGCATCTTTAATTATAATCACCCAATTACGTTGTGACGTTTGATAGCACACAAGGTGTTCCTCCGGTATTCGGGAGTTGCATGACCTCATAGTCTGAGGAACATGTATAAGTCATGAAGAAAGCAATAGCAGAAAAACTAAACGATCATTATGCTAAGCTAACAGATGGGTCTTGTCCATCACATCATTTTCTAATGATGTGATCCAGTTCATCAAATGACAACACATGTCTATGGCTAGGAAACTTAACCATCTTTGATTAACGAGCTAGTAGTTAAGTAGAGCCATACTAGGGACACTCTGTTTGTCTATGTATTCACACATGTACTAAGTTTTCGGTTAATACAATTCTAGCTTGAATAATAAACATTTATCATGATATAAGGAAATATAAATAACAACTTTATTATTGCCTCCAGGGAATATTTCCTTCAAAATTTGCACACAATTTACACAAAAATTAAGTTTGTTAATAATATGCACGAATAAGCATATAATAGTCAAAAAATTGCAAAAAACACTAAGAAGGAATGAATTAGTGGCTTTGATGATACGCAAGAATAAGCATACAATAGTGTTATTTTCGTGGAAAAGGGAGTTTTTTAAGAAGGAATGAATTAATGGCATTGATATTACCATTAAGAAATAAAGAAGTGAAATAGAAGCTAAATCAAAATAGCAAAGTTTTCTAAGAATGAATTAGTGCCATTGGTATTACCAATTAAGAAGAGAGAAAGAAAAAGCATAAAGCAAATAATGACAAAATTTGCACACAAGTTACATATAAATCACACATTTTTATACTAATATGTAAGAGTAAGCATATAGTAGTGCAATTTTCGTAAGATGCATCATTGCATGGGTGGGATCATAGTTTTTTTGTTTTGGCTGATCCATCATTGCACGGGTGTATGGTACACTACTTTGTATGTGTTTCGAGTAAGCTTTTCTCTCCTGGTTGTCCAACTGGATGTGTCGAGTTCATTGCAACTGTGTCAACATGCTAGTCGTCGTTATGTGTTGTCTGTTGTCTTCGCTAACAAATTTTGTTGCTTGTAAAATAGTTCTCTTGTACAAGTATAGATAGATAGAGGGATCATGGAGGCATAGAGGAGGGAGCTTGGACTCATTTCTGGTTGCTGAGAATGAAATGTCTCTTTATTTGTTGTGGCCATTTTTTACGGAAGCAAAAAGGTTTTTTTATATTCGATATGTTTTACTTGTTTTCATTTTATTTCTCGATATAAATCTATTGTGGTATTCAAAATTATGGCCGCCTAAACCACCTTTCCCTTGTGAAACAAGAAAGTGGCGAGCACTTATTAGAAACTGGGCCCTTTTTTCAAACTCTAAGGGGTTTGATGTCAATAAATACACCCTTTTTTAGGTTCTCGTACCATATGGGGGTTTTGGTAAATAAATACGCCTTTTTGTGAAGTTTTCAAACTCTAGGTGGTTTATGGTAAGTAAATAGGCCCTTTTGTCAAGTTTCAAACTCTAAGGGGCTTATGATAAATAATAGCCCTTCTGTAATAAAATTTCATATTCTAGGGTGTCCCTTGTAAGTTAATCACATATTTGCCTATGGTTTGCTGTAGCTTGTTCCATTTTGTATGCTTGATGGAGCCTTTGTCCTGTCTACTAGATGCACCTTGACTGTCGGTGTTTACATGAAAATAGGTCACTGCACAAACAAAAATGACATGAATATGAAATATATGTTTCATACAGTATGCCTAATGGGGACACTCCCAAGATGTTAAATGGTAGATGTCTTTGATTTACGACATTTCTGCCTCCTCTATGTGCTATCGACCTGTTTTTTTATACTTTGTATGTATACATGGCTTATGCTTTATCCATGTGGCTTATTGCATGTATTACCCTTTAAAGAAGAAATATTATAAAAATGTTTTTAAAAAATTGCGCACAACTTTACTCTAAAATTGCACTTTTTAGTATGCGAATAATAATCATGTGATAGTGTAATTTTCACACGTATTGCACCATATTTATGTGCATACATTTACACTCACCCAACATCTCAACAATACCCACAAAAGAAAATAAAATCCAATTAATAAAGAAAAAAACAAAAGCAAAAACACAGGAGAAAAACAAAGGTTTTTTTACACAACCTCGCGAAGTTCTTTATTAAACCGTCACCACATTTACAGGGACGAACGAGAGGTTCCCGGAATGTCCTAACCAAACATGGCGGCCACCACTGAAAGTAAGAGCATGCTTCGCTAAGTTGTGAGTTTCAACATTCGAGCTCCTAAACTCATGACTAAATTTACAAAAATCAAAAGACAAAGAGTGATCTATTATTTCATGAATAATTGCTCCATAGCTTGCTGCATTTTCCTTCTTGATGTCCTCAGCCACCCCTTTGCAGTCCGATGCTACATGGATCCTCCAAAGATAGAGGTCATCCAGAAGAGTCAATGCTTCCCTTATCGCTAGTGCCTCGAGGGTTTGTGGATCAGCGATATGTCTGAAGAAGAGAGTGGAAGCTCCCAAAAAGACTCCTTCTTGATCCCTGCAAATAGCGCCAACAGCACCATAGCCCCGTCGAGAGACAACGGCGTCAACATTTACCTTTGCAGCTCCTTCGTGTTGTCTGACCCATCGAGTAGACCTCGTGGTTGCCGCACCCCTTGGTCTCTGATGCATGGAGTTCATAAACCGGAGATCCCTCGAGTAGTTGTTGATGAATCCGTTAATGGAGTGCGACGCCTGGAAAATATCTTCATGGATAGCCTTTCGTCGAGCTCCCCAGATCGCCCAAAGTGTCACTATGAGCCTTTCAAACAAATCTGCAGGCAATATTTCATGTATCGCAGAAAGCCAGTCCTTAGCGCTATCCTCGTGCCGCTCAATCAATGGCTCCAGTAGATCATCTGGGGCGAGCGCCCAAACACCGGCCGCCAATGGGCAGTTCAGCAAAGCGTGTTTCCAAGTGTCTCTCCCCCCACATAGCATGCATGTATCTTCTGTTGCCATGTTTCGATGCTTCAGAACCTCTCCACAAGGCATAGATTGCCTAGCAAGGCGCCTGACAAACATCCTCAGTTTGGACGGAACCTGAATATGCCAGATCGTACTCCACTTGTTGCTCTCAGTCTGTCCAAACGAGGAACCCTCCTCTTCCTGTATCCACGCTTCTCGGTTAAGTTTCGTCCGCAATACCATCCGATACGCGGAACGAACACTGAAATTACCTTGTCTCAGTAGAGATGGGTTGGATCGCACAGATAATGGGCTTTGACCCAGTAGTTAATCGATATGGGGCCAGTTAGAGAAAACAAGCCCAGCACAAGCCAGGTAAAAAATGTAGAGCGTGAATCTCAGAGCAAAAATCCACGACCAAGAAATCAACTTACCCAGATTCAAAATTCAGGCAACTTACAAGTTGCTAAAGTGAGAAAAAAAATTAGTTTTCCAGTACTTGTCCGATGAAACAAAGTTGCCTTAAGAAGCCCATTCTTCGAAAAAGCAAAAGAAAAGAAAGAAGATGACCCATAAATAAAGATATCAACGACGGTAAGTGAGTGACAAACACAAGTGTCCACAGAGCAACGAAATTAGTAAACACCATCAACAAGTAGTGTTGCGGACTTTGCAGCGTACTACAATGAACAATGCGTCAATTTTTACCCGCTACTTCCAAGTTAATTTCTCCAGGACATCAACAAGAAGAGATGGGCAATTCGTCTTTAGCTGCTTGTACCCCTCGGTTGCCATCACATCCGTCAGGACACCAGGAGACACGATGTAATCCACGCAGAAAGCCTTGAGCTGTGGGCAATGGTGCCGGTCCGCCAGCTCCAGCGTCCACGCGGCGTTCTCCACGTCAATGGTCTCGTGCAGCGCGCTCTCGCACAGCAGCCTCATCCTCTCCAGGCCGTACCGGTCCGCCGCCGCAAGCCAGTCGCACATCATCTCTCTGTGGCTCTGCTTCGAGTCGTCCTTGAAGACAGGGGGCAAGGCGTCCGTATAGATGAAGTGGAGCACGGCCTCGAAGGCCGCGGGTTTCATGTCGTGGATCCTCACGTGGCGGCTGCCGGGCTTGTCCGCCAGTGCCCCGAAGAACTGAGCGCAGAAGACCGGCGACCGCATCGCGACCACCGCCTTGTGCGCGGCGTAGTCGTTCCCGCCGACCTGAAAGGTCACGTCCGCCCCCCGCTTGCTGTCCAGGAGCCGCGCGAGGTCCTGGCGGATACCGGAGGGCGGCACCGCGATGGAGCTGGACGTGGTCGCTCCGGTCTTCGACTCCTGAACCTCGACGGTGCAACGCACTACGAGGCAGTCGTTCCTCAAGTACCGCGAATCAAGAGAATCTACCTTGACATACTTTTTGTACCCCCATGATATGTTATCGGTGGTGAAGTCGTCCCATGCGCACGGCTGGGCAAGAAGCGGCGAAGTTCCGGCAGGGCCATTGATCTCGAAGCTGTACTTCACAGTGGTCTTCTCTAAAGCAGGGGTGCTCAACACCTCCAGGTACAGTGATAGGTACCCTTCTTCTTCCTCTCTATTGCCGGCGGGGTAGCATCTGATTGCCCAGCTGTGACCTCCGACCTCAAAGGCATCGGATCGGATGAAGTTTCCGACGCCGGCCCTCTGGTGTAGACTGAAGCCGACGATGCTGAACTGGTGCGTGCCCCTGACGAGCACCGTTGAGTGCCTGGACATGGTGTCCCGGACGCGCGCGCCGGTGGGAGCCGGGGAGGCAGACGGGCTGGCGGCCATGGTGTGAGAGTTGTTGGATCACCGTGTTAGCTCTGTCGGCCAACGCCGAGTACTTTTCACAACGGTGACGATCAGTGGCAACGACAACCACCACGAACGTGCAACCAGAGCTAATCTTCCTGGCTTGATCAATCTTACTAATCAATCCAGCCCTAGCCAGTTAGCACACGGAACGCACGTACAGCGGTCGATCGATTCCGTCGGCTGGTAAACACACGTACGTACACGCTCAACGGGGGCTCGGGGCAGATTACAAGGGCTACGTATATGTAGTAGTCAGGACCTACACGGTTACGAGTTCTAATCCTGCAAGCTCCATGTACGACCCGGACATGGCACCACGCACGTTTGGTTATTTCCAACACTGAAGCATCAAAGAAGACCAACGCTATGCCGATAGATGAAAAGGAAAAAAAAAAGAGTAACATTAATCCTCATTGAGGAGTTGCAGCCACCGAAAAAGATGCAAGTGTGTATGACCCTGACATGGGTTGAAAGTCATACACACACCAACCAAAAAGCCACCGAGGAAGCCATTGATCGTGGGGCGGTAGAAGACGCCACCATCGAAATCACAATTTGGAGGCGATCTGACAATCCCATGCTTTCGTCGCCAGTGTCTGTTGATGGTAAATCTGGGCAGCCCAAACAATACAACACGAGTTGTCACTATCCCGTCAAGGCCATGATTAACACCGGGCAAATTGCCATGCTCCACAATCTTTTTTAGGTTTGGTAGCAAAATTGATGTAGGCATTTTCCGTGATAAACTCCTCTATCAGGGTACTAGACAAGCCTTCAGATTGGTTCTTCAAGAAACAAAGAGGAACCAACAACGAAAATATCTTCAATAACTATGACAATGATTTTGAGGAGTATATAAAGGCAGAGCCGTCGAGAGGCAGTGCCGAGAGGTACGTGCCCCTAGACGTGCCAACATCCCACGTGGGGTATGTGGGGGCCCTCTGGTGGGCTCAGTTGCCTCTGGCCCCATCCTCTCTTGAAACTTCGCGACACTTTTTTTATTGATTTTTTTTGTCCTCGTAAAATTGATTTCCCTGAAAAGTCCAAAACTAGTAGAAAACATTAAATGACACTTGTCACGAGTTAATAGGTTAGTTCAAAATAATAGAAATTGATGTCAAAACTACGCAATTATGATACGTTTGAGGCATATCACCCCTCACCTCTCATTTAAAACGGTATGGTTGACACCTACCCTCGATGCATGTATCTTTCTACACCCACTGTGACCCGCAATCGTCATGATGTCGATCTCATCGGGTGTCCGTCATGCCGCTGCCGCCAAGGAAGCATGAGGAGGCGGTCGTGCTCTTGACTCCACACGTGCATATGGGAGGTGCACGGCTGCACGACGTCCATCATCTGTGCTCTTGCAAAGGAGAAGGAGGCGCTTGCCTCTCATTTCGCCCAAGCCAAGATCGAGAAGTGGAAAGCGTGCGATGCTCTCGACCGGGCCACCCCGCAGAAGGTGGTTGTTGGTGTCAAAACCGGCAGATCTCATGTAGGGGGTCCCAAATTGTGCGTCTGGGGATTGATGGTAACAAGGGACAAGTGGGACACAATGTTTACCCAGGTTCGGGCCCTCTTAATGGAGGTAAAACCCTACGTCCTGCTCGATTGTATTCGATGAGTATAGGGGTTACAAGACTTGATCTACCTCGAGATCGTAATGGCTAAACCCTAGTTGTCTAGCCTATGAGAATTCTGATGACCTCTATGGACTAAACACTCCGGTTTATATACACACCGGAGGGGTTTAGGGTTGTACAGAGTCGGTTTGTGAGGGAAGAAAATAACATATCCGGACACCAAACTTGCCTTCCACGCATATAGGAGTCCTACCCGGACACGGGGGAAAGTCTTCTGCTTGTATCTTCTCGGCCCATCAGTCCGGCCCATATCAAATAGCCCGGACACCCGAGGACCCCCTAATCCAGGACTCTCTCAGTAGCCCCCGAACTGGCCTTCAAACGACGATGTAGTCTCCGGCTTACGTCTTCGGCTTTTGCAAGGCTGGTTCTTCATCATACCTTGGACGGCTAACAGTCCGGCCATGACTTTCATGTCCCGCCTTTATGACTCCTTCCCTGTCGTTGCCTCGATTTCCACGTGCCGGGCGAATGCGAATGGTACATAATAATTTTTTACCAAAAAGCCCTGGACCACACAGGGACGGCATCTATATAAAGAGGTTAGATCCCCAAGTGCCATCCACATCGTGCAGAGAGCATCAGGACTAGCCACGGAAAAACTTCAAAACATGGCCAACGCTCCTAGTTCTTCTTCGCGCCCTCATGGCCCTCAAGAGGGTGATTGGTGGAGCTGCTCCGTGTCCCATCTTCAGCTGAGTCGTCTTCAGACACAGGGATATCTCCCTCTCGCAGATATAGTCCCTGTGCGAGCTGGATTAGCCTCGATCGGCAATGATGTGTTAGCAGAAAATTTCCCTAACCCCAACAAGGAGGAGAGGGTATGCTTCGTTTCATTTCTCTTGCGGGGCTTAGGATTCCCAATCCATCCCTTTCTCAGAGGCCTATTGGAGTTCTACGGAATCCAATTGCACAACCTCACCCCAGGTTCGATTCTACACATCTCGGGCTTTGTAGCCTTCTGCGAACTGTTTCTGGGCTGCGAGGAACATTTCGAACTATGGAGGAAGTTCTTCTGCCTCGTCCCTCGCCGTCAAGGGGGTTCCATATTTGAAGTGGGCGGCGCCGAAGTATGGCGCATAGCCGGATCAGGCTACCCTATTGGAACTCCCAAGGAGGTATCCTAGGAGTGGTCTTCGGAATGGTTTTATATTGAGGACGTTCCCCTTCTGGACCCAGTTCGGCGTGGCCTTCCCGAATTCTCTAGTGCTTCTTTAAAGAAATGCCTCAATTGGTGCCCCCGGAGTCCCAAGGAGGAAGATAGTGCGAAAGTAAAGAGGTTGGTCAGTAAGGTTAGATTACTGGCTCATTACGAGCTCTCGATAGTCGAAGTTATGGCTATCAAAATAAAACGATGCATTCAGCCCCTTCAGTCTAGAGTAACTCCTTTATGGTGTTATAACAGAGAAGACGACGCACCTCGCTACAGACGCAAGGGCCTAGATACTCCAGCCAAACTGGCCATAATTCTGGCCGATCTGTACAAGGGGGAGAAAGAAGACTTCCTTCGCTTAAACTGCCGAGAAGGCTTTTCCATGTACAACCCCATTGAATGGGTAAGTTTTTCTGATTATCAGCACTGTTCCACCTCGTTATCAAGGTACGCCTAATCAAATTGTTCTTGTTGTCTTAAAACAGTCATGGAGGAAGGAGGTTGAGAACATTCATTGTTCCTCCCTGCAGCCAGAAGACCATGCTCGCAATGAAGACCCCGGCTTCCGTGAGGATCAGGATATATACTTAGAGTTTGATGACAGAGTATTTTATCAAGCGAGCCTTGATGGCTCGGAGGTGGCTATCACGGCCGACTACCCCCGCCCTTACCCTTTCTCCATTGTAAGTAAAAAGGCTTCCTCAAAAAGAAACCCCTACTTGCACCTTGTTAATTGTACTTAAACTGTACTTCGTAGGATCGGCGCTCGACAGGCCGCACTCCCTCGAGAACGGCCTCTACATAGGGTTGTCTTTCAAAACGAAAGGAAATCGGGAGCGCTGTTGAGCTCCCTCCTTCTTCAAAGAGGTATGTCCTCTGATGTGTGCCTAAGCATGAAATCGGATTGTTAAATTTTTCCTCTACCTTTATTTCAGGAGGAGCACGCGGCAAACCGTGGGAAAACGCCCTGCTAGTCAAATATCAGTCAATCCGGCACCGGACTCGTCAACCATAACGAGAGCCGACATAGTGCCAGATCCGCCCCCACATGAGGATTTGGATGGCGTATCCGTCTCGAATTCCGAGGTGGAGAGCGTGATGAACCATCGTCGACTGAAAGAGGCCATGCGGGCTCCAGTGTTCATCGAGCAGGAGTTTACCGCACTCAGCTCCGTGGATGCATATATCCGAGCTGCCCGGGACAGACTTGCTGGAGTTACACAACTGTTTTCAAAGGATATGCTGGTAATAATTTGTGCAGATTTAATAGATACTAGATGATACCCCGCGCGTTGCTGCGAAATTTTATTCTGTTGAACATGTTAATAATTATAATCATTTATATGATAAATTTCATTTACATGCAGCGGGTTTTGTATATGCTTGTATTGTAACACGCAACACCAGCATGATGATTAAGATAATTAAAAAGAATAAGATATTGGAAAACCCAGGAGCTACGGATTCTTGTAATAGCATGGTCTTCTTATGAACATAGTCAAACCGCATGTCAAGATCTAAATCACTCCTTATAGTAACACTTGGTAAAATTCAGAGTAGCGGTGACCCATTGCATTGATGCAGTTTATTGTTCTGCGAAATTTAAACAAAATCTAGAGAATATTTAGGGTCTTAATCATATCATATAGATCATTTTGATTTGCACTAAAAGTCACCACTCTTTTCTTCACTGGACACTTGTATGACAATATCTTTTGTGAATCTACATGTCCTAGCTTACATATGGTCTGCAAAATCGACCAAAGAACTGAAAATGTCATCCTGGATTCCAAATGATCTACCTTTTTAAGTGAAAATGGCCGGCTCTTGTATATAGCAATAACCCTAAGGTACAATCATAGAATTATTAGACTAGCAGCCAAATATGCCTACCAATCTAATAAATAAACAAAGGATCTAGCTGATGAGTTTCGTTGTTTGATGTACGTCCTTCATGCACACAAATATATGTCGTCTCCAGAAACTCCTCTTTGATGTACTGGCATAACTCCCAAAGTTGATATCTCTCACCACATTCACTGCATCAGAGGCTATTTCTAATCATCGTTGAGCAAGCACCCAGACCTCACAGCAGGCTATGCCTTCCATTATATCAGGGTCCATCACACCACACCTCCCAACTTCCCGAGATATTGCCGGTGCCGCTCCTTGGCCGGGTTTCTTCGCCACGGCCTCGTCCAGATTGATTTAATCATTCCCTCGGGTGATGGTAACCACTTCGCCATTTTTTTATTGTGTGACCTTGCCACTTTTTCAACCTTGGTTAAAGCAGAAGAATATCATCAATGTAGCTCTGAACGAAGGTGATCGGCTCTGATAAATATTATAAGCAACACAATGGAACCTAGAGTACCTAGAACCCAGCGGAAATAATGGATTGAATCGAGGTGCTCACCAGTGTAACCTCTTGGCGGCGACGGGAAGCAGCACGGGTCGAGGTGACAGTGGAGGGTGGTGAGCAGGAGAAAAGTCTAACGACCCTGTTAGAATTTTGCTACTAGGCTTTTGGCCCAAAGCCCAACTAAAATTTTGAAATTCTCTTGGCCCATTCATGCATACATGTGAGTGAAATGAGTGAGGCCAAAGTTTAGTCCCACCCCGGAAGTTGAGAGAGAGTTGGACCTTTTTATAAGGTGAGCTCTTCTACCACTTGTATGAGCATGAGAAGAGGAGACCTACACGCGCGCTCCTCCTCCACGCCGCGCCCGCGCCGCGCCGCGGGTTGCGGGATTGACCCGAACCAAGGACAGAGCTATGCACGTTGTCTATATTTTTGCTGCATGGGAAACTTAATGAGTCATTAATTAATAATTAACGAACGCGTTAATTACTGAACCGTTTCCGATTCTTTTGGATCGTGACGACTCGGACGTGGGGTTTACTCACACGACCTACCCGGCCCGCACTATATAGTCTGGCAGACGTCTACCCTAGCCGCCGCCGCTTCGTATGGTTTCTCACCACCATTCCAGATCATTGCGCCGTCAAGCAAGTCTTCTCCATCCCTCCTTCCGGCGTGCACTGCGAGAAGGGACAGCAGGCCTCCGGAACCCCGCCTCTCGTGATCCTGTACGGGAGAGGGGCGATCAGGTTTTTGGGGAGCGCACTCGCGCGACTGCTGGCAGCGACGACTTCGTGAACGACGACTTCTTCCCCGACCTCGTCCTCGACGACATGGGCGACAACGTCAACGCCGGCGGTGCTGCACCCGCTGCACCGTATGTGATTCTATCCTTCCTGTTCGAGATCGTGGTAGAATTCATGCTTCTAGTATGTGCCCTATATGTGATATGTTCATCTGCTATGCTAGTTCGCATGATTAGTTTAATCTCTGCTGCTGTGGTCATGATTTATCTTCTGTTTATTCGGATTAAATCTTGTAGTAATTTGCTCATATTTCCAACAATTCAAAAACCTGATTATAGGCAATTTACTCCGAGTGGTTTTGCTGCGCATCTGAAGCCGTCTGCCTTTAAGGGGGCGCAATATAAGAGGTGGCGCACGATAGCAGTCTACTGAGACCATGGGCTGCTATGACGCCACCAAGGGCAAGCCTGAGGGCGATCTTAATCCAGCACAGCTGGAAGCTTTTGAGAAGATCGATACCCTCTTTAAAGGCGCTCTTCTGAGTGTTCTTGATGACTCCATTGTGGATTCGTATATGTCGTTTGACAATGGCAAGGACATGTGGGCTGCGCTCGAGGCCAAGTTTGGTGCCTCGGACGCCGGCAGCGAGTTGTACGTCATGAAGCAATTCTATAACTACAAGATGATTGATGAGCGCCCTGTTGTACAGCAGGCTCATGAGATACAGTCGCTCGCAAAAGAACTTGAGTACTTCAAGTGTGTGTTGGCGGACAAATTTGTTGCCGGAGGCATCATTGCCAAGATTCCACCTTCGTGGAATAATTTTGCTACTTCCCTGAAACACAAGAGACAGGAGTTTTCCGTTGCGGATCTCATTGGTACTCTTGATGTTGAAGAGAAGGCGAGAGCAAAGGACACACGTGCTCGAGTTGCTGAGGGAGGTTCTAGTGCCCACATGGTACAGAAGAAGAACTCCCAGCCCAACAAGTTCAAAAACAATAAAAACAAAACTCAGGGCAAAGGCAAGTTTGATACAAAGAACAAGCCATCACATTCTAACAACTTCAAGAAGAATTCTTATAAGAAGGGGAAGGGACTTTGCCATGTCTGCGGTGGTCCTAATCACTGGGCTCCGAAGTGTCCCAACCGCTTTGAGGAGCGCGAACATGAGAAGAGCGGCAAGTCCGCTAATGTTGTCATCGGTGATACTGATATGAAGGAATCAGGGTACGGTATTTTTTCTACCATCCTTTCAGTATTTCAATCCCCTGATTGGTTAATTGACACCGGTGCCAATGTATATGTTTGTGCTGACGCATCCATGTTTTCTTCTTACCAGGCAACAGGGACTTCACCCGTGCTGATGGGGAACGGGTCACATGCCATCGTTCGAGGTGTTGGTACGATCGATCTGAAGTTTACTTCGGGGAAGACTGTGCGTCTGAAGAACGTTCATCATGTGCCGTCCATCAATAAAAATCTCGTTAGCGGTTCCCGTTTATGTCGAGATGGTTTTAAGTTGGTTTTCGAATCCAATAAAGTTGTAATTTCTAAGTGTGGATAATTTGTTGGAAAAGGCTATGAGTGCGGAGGCTTGTTCCGCCTATCTTTGTCAGATATTTGCACTAAAGTTATTAATAATGTTTGCCACAATAATGAGTCTGATATTTGGCATTCACGACTCTGTCATATTTTGGTTGCATGACGCGGTTAGCCAACATGAATTTAATTCCGAAAATCTCTACTGTCAAAGGCTCCAAGTGCCAAGTATGTGTGCAAGCTAAGCAACCTCGCAAGTCCCATAAGACTGCAGAGGCAAGAGACTTGGCGCCACTAGAGCTTATACATTCTGATCTTTGTGAGATGAATGGCGTGTTGACAAAAGGTGGAAAGAGATACTTCATGACATTTATTGATGACTCCACTAGATATTGTTATGTGTATCTTCTGAAATCAAAAGATGAGGCTTTGACTTTCTTTAAAAACTATAAAGCTGAGGCAGAGAACCAACTTAATCAAAAAATTAAACGGCTTAGGTCCGATCGTGGTGGAGAGTATTTTCCAATGAATTTGATCTGTTTTGTGCGGAACATGGTATAATCCATGAGAGGACGCCTCCGTACTCACCCCAGTCAAATGGGGTAGCCGAAAGAAAGAACCGAACTCTAACTGATATGGTTAACACCATGTTAGACACTTCGGATCTATCCAAGGAATGGTGGGGGGAGGCGCTAATGACTGCGTGTCATGTCCTAAACCAAGTTCCCACAAAGCATAAGACCATTACTCCATTTGAGGAATGGGAAAGAAAAAGGTTAAAACTCTCTTACCTACGTACTTGGGGTTGTTTGGCGAAAGTCAATATACCAATTCCCAAGAAGCGCAAGCTTGGACCAAAAATCGTGGATTGTGTTCTTCTGGGCTATGCTTTTCATAGCATCGGCTATAAATTTTTGATAATAAAATCTGAGGTATCCGACATGCATGTTGGTACGATTATGGAATCAAATGATGCAACTTTCTTTGAGGACATATTTCCTATGAAGGATATGTCGAGTTCATCAAATCAGGAGATACCTACTCCGTCTAGTGAGGAATTCACTGTAATTCCTGAACCCACCATTGCGATGGAACACGTTGAGAATCCTATTGAGGGTAACAATGGAACTCCTGTGAGGATTAAGAGACAGAGGACTGCAATGTCTTTTGGTGATGATTTCATTGTGTACCTCGTGGATGACACACCCAGGACTATTTCAGAAGCCTATGCATCTCCTGATGCTGACTACTGGAAGGAAGCTGTACGTAGCGAGATGGATTCCATCTTAGCTAATGGTACCTGGGAGATCACTGACCGTCCTTATGGGTGCAAACCTGTAGGATGTAAGTGGGTGTTTAAGAAGAAGCTTAGACCTGATGGTACGATTGAAAAGTACAAGGCACGGCTTGTGGCCAAGGGTTATTCCCAGAAAGAAGGTGAAGACTTCTTTGATACTTACTCACCCGTGGCTAGACTGACCACAATTCGGGTGCTACTATCACTGGCTGCCTCACATGGTCTTCTCGTTCATCAAATGGACGTTAAGACGGCTTTCCTCAATGAAGAGTTGAAGGAGGAAATTTACATGGATCAGCCAGATGGTTTTGTAGTACCTGGTCAGGAAGGAAAGGTGTGCAAGTTATTAAAGTCTTTATATGGCCTTAAACAAGCTCCTAAGGAGTGGCATGAGAAGTTCGAAAGAACATTAACTGCTGCCGGCTTTGTAGTAAACGATGGTGACAAGTGCGTGTACTATCACTATGGTGGGGCGAAGGAGTTATTCTTTGTCTGTATGTCGACGATGTATTGATCTTTGGAACCAAACTTGATTTAATCAAGGAGGTTAAGGATTTCTTATCTCGCTGTTTTGAGATGAAGGATCTAGGAGTAGCTGATGTTATCTTAAACATCAAGCTGTTGAGAGATGAGAATGGTGGGATCACACTGCTTCAGTCTCATTATGTGGAAAAGGTCTTGAGTCATTTTGGGTATAGCGACTGCACGCCTTCTCCAACTCCATATGATGCTAGTGTGTTGCTTCGAAAGAATCAACGGATTGCTAGAGATCAACTAAGGTATTCTCAGATTATTGGATCGCTTATATATTTGGCGAGTGCCACGAGGCCTGACATCTCTTTTGCTATGAGCAAGCTGAGTCGGTTTGTGTCAAAACTGGGAGATGATCATTGGCATGCGCTTGAGAGAGTTATGCGCTATTTGAAAGGCACCGCGAGCTATGGGATTCACTACACCGGGTATCCAAGGGTACTGAAGGGTTATAGTGACTCAAACTGGATATCTGATGCTGATGAGATTAAGGCCACAAGTGGTTATGTTTTTACACTTGGTGGTGGCGCTGTTTCCTGGAAGTCTTGCAAGCAGACCATCTTAACGAGGTCAACTATGGAAACAGAACTCACAACATTAGACACTGCCACTGTTGAAGCAGAGTGGCTTCGTGAACTCTTGATGGACTTACCTATGGTTGAAAAACCAATACCCCCTATCCTGATGAACTGTGATAATCAAACTGTGATCGTCAAGATAAACAGTTCTAAGAAAAATATGAAGTCCTCGAGGCATGTGAAGAGGAGACTAAAATCTGTCAGAAAATTGAGGAACTCCGGAGTTACTACAATGGATTATATCCAAACATCGAAAAACTTGGCAGATCCCTTCACAAAGGGTCTATCACGTAATGTGATAGATAATGCATCGACGGAGATGGGTTTGAGACCCACCGCATGAGTTGTCCATAGTGGTAACCCACTCTATGTGATCAGAGATCCCGTGAAGTAGAAGTGGGAGACAAGCTGTTGGTCAGCTGGGAGGAGAGTATCCCTATATTAATTATTCCACTCCGTGAAGATGCAATACTCTCCTGATCTGCATGACAGGTTGATACTTATCTTAATGTGTTCCAAGTGGCTTATTCGGGTAAGTAGAGATGTTGTCCTGCAGAACATCTTCTGAGGAACACACCTATATGAATTTGACTATTAACGTCGCAGTCTGTGAGAATTGGGTGTTCTCTAATAAATTCATGAAAGGCCCTGGAGTATGACGTATACGCTCCACCCACAGGGAAGCCTTGCGGCAGCCCAGTATCGGTCAAGAATTTGTGTGAAACTAGTTTCACAGAAAACTTGTAGTTCAAGGCATAGTCCACTATTCAAGTTGTGATCTAGTGTAGCATAAATTTCTAAGTGGAAGTTCAACTTCACAGTCTCCACTAAGCACCGATATATAAAACAATGTTTTGGAACTAAATGATGAGATGTGTCAATGAGACTTTATGGGGGATTGTTGGAATTTTGCTAGTAGGCTTTTGGCCCAAAGCCCAACTAAAATTCTGAAATTCTCTTGGCCCATTCATGCACATATGTGAGTAGAGTGAGTGAGGCTAAATTTTAGTCCCACCCAGGAAGTTGAGAGAGAGTTGCACCTTTTTATAAGGTGAGCTCTTCTACCACTTGTATGAGCATGAGAAGAGGAGACCTACACACGCGCTCCTCCTCCTCGCTCGCCTCGCCACGCCTCGTCACGACGCGCCGCAGGTTGCGGGATTGAGCCGAGCCGAGGACAGAGCTATGCACGTTGTCTATATTTTTGCTGCATGGGAAAATTAATGAGTCATTAATTAATAATTAACGGACGCGTTAATTACTGAACCGTTTCCGATTCTTTTGGATCGTGACGACTCGGACGTGGGGTTTACTCCCACGACCTACCCGGCCCGCACTATATAGTCAAGCAGACGTCTACCCTAGTCCCCGCCGCTTCGTATGGTTTCTCACCACCGTTTCAAATCATTGCGTCGCCAAGCAAGTCTTCTTCATTCCTCCTTCCGGCGTGCACCGCGAGAAGGGACAGCAGGCCTCCGGAACCCCGCCTCTCGTGATCCTGTATGGGAGAGGGGCGATCGGGTTTTTAGGGAGCGCACTCGCGCGACTGCTGGCAGCGACGACTTCGCGAACGACGACTTCTTCCCCGACCTCAGCAACCTCGTCCTCGATGACATGTGCGACAACGTCAACGCCAGCGGTGCTGCACCTGCTGCACCGTATGTGATTCTATCCTTCCTGTTCGAGATCGTGATAGAATTCATGCTTCTAGTATGTGCCCTAGATGTGATATGTTCATCTGCTATGCTAGTTCGCATGATTAGTTTAATCTTTGCTGCTGTGGTCATGATTTATCTTCTGTTTATTCGAATTAAATCTCGTAGTAATTTGCTCATATTTCCAACAGACCCTGCTTGCGCCGGCTTCAGTTGCGACGTACAACGCAGACTCCCCAGCATCCATCAACACGACAGTGAGCGGACGCGGTGGAGTCGCAACTCGCAAGCCTCGGCTTCAGCCGGGATAAACTATGTCGTCATCCCCAGATCTAACAGTCTGCGCCTGATTGGAGATCCACGGGGTGAACCTGAAGACCCACCGGAGCAGTAGCCGTTGTTTTGGTCCACAACATCGCTCGCCTCGCCGTCCTGTCGTGCAGCCTAGGTAGCAGAGTTTGTTTGATTCCTGAGCGAAGACATGGCCCTGTCACACATCTGCCATTGGGTAGGCGTCGGACGGCCGACAACGGATTTTGTTTGATTACTTAGAGCATCTCCAGCCGTTCAGCCCCCAGGGCGCTAAAAAAGGACGGTCTGGGGCGAACCAGCGCTAGTTCGGCCCCTGGGGCGACCTAGCTCCCAGTCACGCCCCCAGGCGCCGCCCCTAGGACGCGAAAAATTTGATTTCGTCGTTCTCGCTCACAAAAGACGTCACAAGTCGGGCGATCGCAAGACACAGTTCGGCGTGCGCTGGGCCGGGTATCCATGGGGGAAGGTGATGTTTGGGTTGAACCCACCGTGCGCGTCCCCATCGGCGTAGCCCGGCGAGGGCGATCCCCATGGCTGCGGAGAGCCGACGCCTTGCTGGCCCCAGGGCGCGTACTGGGCGTGGCTTTCGGGTGGATTCATCAACCCCGCGCGAGTCGCCTCGGCCTCGACTTGGTCCGCCGAGGCAGCCGCAGCCGCGCGCGTCGCGTTGTCACGGGCCTTCTTGGCGATGGCCCTGTTCCGCTGGTCGGTGGTGACAGCCTCCCGCCGCTAAACTCCGACCCTCCACTTGGCGTTTGACATGCCCGGTGGCTTGATCGACGGCGCGCTCGGCTTCCTCTGCTTCGGCTGGGCGACGGAGGCGGCCGCGGTTGCCGCCGCGCGGGGGGCGACGTACTTCTTCGGTGGCATGGCGGCCGGCTCGGAGGGAGGCGAGCGGGAGGGAGATTGGCGGGAGGAAGGAAGAGTACGGGAGGGAAGTGGGGAAAACGCGGAAAGAAACGGCGGGAAGAGGCGCTCGCCTCGCCGACAGGGCGGACCCACGCGCCCTTTTCGCTTGTGCCGGCGCCCCAGGCGCCCCAGGAAGCCGGGTTCGGCCTGGGTCCGCCGGCACCAGTTTCGGCCCGAGCCGGCGAAAAACGGGCTTCTGGGGACGCGACTGGGCCGTTTTTTCGACGCCGGCACGACAAAAACGCCTAGAAAGGACCTGTTGAGGGCGTGGCTGAAGATACCCTTAGCAAAAGACATGGTTCTGTCACGCATCTACGGATGGGTAGGCGTCGGGCAGCATGGAACATATCTTCTAATGCCATACTAAATCCACTGTCGGAGCCATCAGCCGCCTGTGTCCTCTATGAAGAAAAAGTGATTCAAAATAGTGGGGAAAACAATACACAATAGGGCAAGAACAAGTCATTAGCGATTCATGTGGGTAGGTAGCGGGAGAACCATCGAAAGTTAGCAATCGAAGAAATCTGTCTAGCCCACGGCCAAGACCTATCGATTGGCGAGCCGGGGAGTGAGCGACTGCCGTGTGGCAGTTGTCCACTGCTGCTGGTACCGATTGGTGCGGGTGGCCGTGCGTCGAGACAGCGGACGGCGAGTGTAGAACAGGAGGAGGAGAGATGGAGCTGGAGGGATCGGGACAAGAGAGATGCAGCTGGTGGATTTTTATGGTTTAGGAATCGGGAGTAGTAACAGTAGGGCATGGAAAGGAAAAGACGCTAAGTCAGTTATGGGAGGAAAAAGAGCGGTCGCTTCGGCCACCAGGAGGCACGATAGAAAGAAATATTGCACCACTGGTTTAATTGATTTCTGGGTAAAAAAATTGCTAATATGCATCATCAGGTTCTATGCTCCTCTTCTAGTTGTTATGAAGAGGTAACGTTAGATCTCTTCCGTGTCGCATGACTGTGCATTTCCCACTATTTGTTACTTTTTTATTTGGATGACATGGCAGATTTTTTAATTAAAAATGTGACTTTCTTTGCTGAGGGGGCACATGCATGGCTGTTATGGTTGGAAAAGTGCAATGGGGTGGCTGAAGTGGCATGTGTGATGATGCGGATGGCCTGCATGTTGAGATAACTCAATTAGTGTGGAGCAACTTCTTAAGAATGATAGATGATAGATATGCCAGTAGCCCCCGAGCCTTGAAGCAGTTAGGCCAACTGATTTAAGTGTTGTTATGACGTGCATGTTCTTAGAGAGAAGAACAATGCGCTATCCCAGGAGTTGAAGACAAACCAGTCAAAGCTGAATGTCGTCACCACAGAGCTTTCGGAGATGAAGAAAGCCACAATGACTAATGATTAGAAGAACAAACTTGAGGAGAAAAAAGATAAACAAGCCCAAGAGATAAAGAGCTTAAAGGCTCAGCTATCGGCCGCACAGCAAGAAAATAAGAAGTTGAAATGCGGCATATTCGGTAGGACCTTGTGAATCATCAAAAGGGCGTATAATATCCCATAGTTCAGATTGTCACAATTGTGTTATTACAGGTCTGTTAACCGATCGACCTGAGGAGGAAGTATCCGGATTTCAAGGCGATGTGCTTAAGGAAATTTCTGTGGTGCATGAACAAGCCTGAAAAGCTATGAGAAGTATGGCGAAGGCTTTATGGCCATCCGATGTCCCTCCGGAAAGTATGGAGGGGCTGGCAGACCTGTTCAAAGGTGCCAGGCGCCGCTTTGAGCTATGGAAGGCGTCTGCATGCTGAGAAGTGTACGAGAAGCATGGGCGATGGTGAAAACGCGCTACACCGGACTCGATCCGAATCATATGGCCCGAGTTGGACCTCCGGGGCCCGACGGAAAGGAAATCCCCGTGAACTTGGTATACTCCCAAGTGATGATAGCTGCGAAGTATTCACAAGAAGACTATAGTTTAGACAGTCTTATAGATGATATAGATAAAGAGTAGGTGTTCTTTTCTATGTATGAATGTACTCTTGAATTTTATCTCCAACCGAACATGTGAAAATTTGTGATCGCAGACTTTCGGCTTCGTCCTCCGAACCAAGAAGGTGGAGTGTTTCCGGATACCATCTTGGAATGTAAGAAACATTCATTATGTTCGGAAACTAGGCAATCTAGTCGTATTGCTCAAACAGACAAAATTTAGTCTAGGGAGTTATGTTATATTTCTTATTTAATGTAAGAAATATCTTCCAAGGAAAATAGTTTTGTTAAGGGTTCCTTTCATTGGGCTGGCACACTTAATTACGTGTGCCTAGGCTTTGATCCGAATTACGGGGCCTGTCCCGTATTATTATTTTTTCGAGGAGTTACTGGAACGTAAACACTCTGTTGTTGCTTGCCGACCAATTATTCTCTTAAGAACGCTAGCTTTTGGCTTCACCCGTCTAAGGTACAGGTCCGGATTACCCGGTTGTAACAATCGCATAGGTGCTTCCTTTACACCTTAGCCGAACAGTCGGGAGCGTAGGGTATAAACACAGAAGCGAGGCAACCCAGCTTGGCAAAAACTTCAGTCATAGAGGTGCATATAATGGCAGAAAAGTGTATATAACAAACAACATAGACAATGTAAGCCAAAAGCTTTTAGTAATAAGTTTCGTTAAAGAAGCCCCCAGTCATAGTGGGGTGTATACATTTAAAGATGTGTACCCCTAATAGTTCGGCATATCCGAACATAACCTCGGAGGTATATAGAAAATGAAAAAAGGGAAGCGGACAGAAAAAGGAAACTAGATAAAAGATGCGACCGAACTATGCGTAGAATTGGTGGAGCTGAGCAGCGTTCCATGGATTTGGCTCGAGGCGATTATTCGATGCATTACGAAGACGATAGGCCCCTCCTGTGAGAACTTCATCTATGATGAAGGGCCCCTCCCATTTTGGTTTGAGCTTATCCTTCTTCTTCTCCGGGAGGCGCAAAACAAGTTCGCCGTCATTATAAGTCTTAGCCCGCACTTCTCTGTTTTGGTATCGCTTAGCCTGTTGTTGATAAAATGCGAAACGGGCTCGTGCAACATCATGCTCCTCCTCAAGGCTATCTAGGTCGTCCTGTCGATCGAGATCGGCTTCTTGAGGTGAGTCATGAATAATGTCGCAGGGTAAGACGGCTTCTGCGCCGTACACCATGAAAAATGGGGTGTATCCGGTCGTTTGATTAGGCGTAGTCCGCAGCCCCCAGAGTACAGAATCGGGTTCCTCCACCCAATGCTTATCCGACTCCCATAGGGAGCGCACTAGTCTAGGTTTAATGCCGCTCATTATTAGTCCGTTGGCCCATTCAACCTGATCCTTTGTTTGAGGATGGTAGACGGATGCATAGTCGAGCTTAATGCCCAAGTTAGCGCATGATACATCTCCAACATATCTATAATTTTTTATTGTTCCATGCTATTTATTATCTGTTTTGGATGTTCAGTGGGATTTAATATGTTCTTTTATATTATTTTTGGAACTGACCTATTAACCGGAGGCCCAGTGCCAGTTGTTGTTATTTCCCCTATTTTAGAGTTTCGCAGAAAAATAATACCAAACGGAGTCTAAATGAAATGAAACCTTTGCGATAATCTTTCTTGGACCGAAAGCAAACCAGGAGACTTGGAGTGGAAGTCTGGAACTCCGCGAGGCGGCCGCGAGGCAGGAGGGCGCGCCCCCACCCTCGTGAGCCCCACGTAGCTCCACCAACGTACTTCTTTCGCCTATATATACTCTTATACCCTAGATCGGTCGCAGAGAGCCACGAAACCACTTTTCCACCGCCGCAACCTTCTGTACCCATGAGATTCCATCTTGGGGCCTTTTCCGGTGATCTGCCGGAGGGGGAATCGACCATGGAGGGCTTCTACATCAACACCATAGCCTCTCCGATGAAGCGTGAGTGGTTTACCACAGACCTTCGGGTCTATAGTTATTAGCTAGATGGCTTCTTCTCTCTCTTTGATTCTCAATACAAAGTTCTCCTCGATGTTCTTGGAGATCTATTCGATGTAATACTCTTTTGCGGTGTGTTTGCCAAGATCCGATGAATTGTGGGTTTATGAACAAGATTATCTATGAATATTATTTAGTTCTTCTCTGAATTCTTATATGCATGATTTGATATCTTTGCAAGTCTCTTCGAATTATAGGTTTAGTTTGGCCTACTAGATTGATCTTTCTTGCAATGGGAGAAGTGCTTAGCTTTGGGTTCAATCTTGCGGTGTCCTTTCCCAGTGACAGTAGGGGCAGCAAGACACATATTGTATTGTATTGTTGTCATCGAGGATAAAAGGATGGGGTTTATATCATATTGCTTGAGTTTATCCCTCTACATCATGTCATCTTGCTTAAAGCGTTACTCTGTTATTATGAACTTAATACTCTAGATGCATGCTGGATAGCGGTCGATGTGTGGAGTATAGTAGTAGATGCAGAATCGTTCCGATCTACTTGACACGGACGTGATGCCTATATTCATGATTATTTCCTAGATATTCTCATAACTATGCGCTTTTCTATCAATTGATCGGCAGTAATTTGTTCACCCACCGTAATACATGCTATCTTGAGATAAGCCACTAGTGAAACCTATGCCCCCCCGGGTCTCTTTCTTATTATATTGCATCTCTTTTATTTACATCGCATCTCGTTTACTATTTTGCAATCTTTATTTTCCAATCTATACAACAAAAATATTTACTTTACTCTCTTTATTAGATCTCACTTTTGCGAGTGACCGTGAAGGGATTGACAACCCCTTTATCGCGTTGGTTGCAAGGTTCATGATTGTTTGTGCAAGTACTAGGTGACTTGTGCGTTGTCTCCTACTGGATTGATACCTTGGTTCTCAAAACTGAGGGAAATTCTTACCCTACTTTGCTGCATCACCCTTTCCTCTTCAAGAGAAAACCAACACATGTTCAAGAGGTAGCAGCGCACCAACTTTTCACCTTGTCGGTTGTAAAATTTGAGCTGTTATCAGTGATGATGCTGTGCGGGACACCGTAATGGTGTACCATTCCGGATATAAAGTCGATCACTCGCCCTGCTTCAGCCGTCTTGATTGGCTTGGCCTCTATCCACTTAGTGAATTTATCCATCATAACCAGTAAATATTTCTTCTTGTGGCTTCCCCCTTTAAGGGGTCCGACCATGTCCAGCCCCCAGACCGCGAAAGGCCAGATGATGGGGATTGTTCTTAAGGCAGTTGGAGGCATATGAATTTGATTGGCAAAAAGCTGACACCCCACGCAGCGCTACACAAGGGCTCGTGCGTCTGCTCGGGGCGTTGGCCAAACGAAACCTATGCGGAAGGCCTTGCTTACGAGGGCCCGACCGAGCTACGACGTGATGGCCGCCCAGACCAGCATGTATTTCAGCCAAGAGTTGCCTTTCCTCCTCTTCGGAGATGCATCTTTCAAGGACTCTAGAAGTGCTTTTCTTGTACAGTTCACCCTCGTGAACTTTATAGGCTTTAGAACGTCGAACTATGCGATAGGCCTCATTTTGATCATCAGGAAGCTCCTGCCTATTAAAGTAGGCCAGGAAGGGTTCGATCCATGGAGCAATAATGACCATGATTTCATGGGCGGGGGGTGTTATTTCGGTACCCGAACCCTCGATGGTATCCGTATTATGTTCGGCTACTGGGCATGATCAGTTTCTGACTAGTGTTTCGGCTCTCATCCTGCCACACCACAGATGTCTTAAAGAGCCTTTCCACAAAGGTATTAGGCGGGACGGGATCGCACTTGGCGCCCATTCGAGCAAGGATGTCCGCTGCCTGGTTACTGTCTCGAGCAACATGATGAAACTCAAGCCCCTCGAACGAGCCGATATTCTTAATATGGCATTTCGATACACCGCCATTTTTGAATCTTTTGCATCGAACTCTCCAATTATCTGAGATATTGCAAGATTTGAGTCACCGCGCACCTCTATAGGCGTCGTATGCCCATGGAGACAGACATTCGGAGACCGTGTAGAAGTGCCTCGTATTCGGTTGCGTTATTGGAGTCCGTATACATGATCTGCAACACGTAGTGGACTCTGTCCCACGTGGGGGATGTCAAGATGACACCAGCCCCCAGTCCGACTAGCATTTTAGAGCCGTCGAAGTACATGATCCAGTTAGAGTATGAACTGTACTTTTTAGGGAGCTCGACTTCCGTCCACTCGGCGATGAAGTCGGCCAGCACCTGAGATTTAATAGCTCGGCGCGGCTTATATGTTATTTAAAATGGTAAGAGCTCAATGGACCATTTAGTTATGCGGCCGGTGGCATCCCTATCTTTACCTAATATTAAAAGGAGGATTGTATCTCCATTTTTTTCGTTCATGGTGGGACCAAAACAATTTTCATACGTCAGGTGTTTCTCCCGTTTCGTTTCTATCTGGAAAAAATCACAGATCCGTAATGGGCCGGCCCATTAGTGTAAGAATAGCCCGCCTCAGTAAAAATATATCCAAGAATAAATAATGCGCTGCAAGGAATCGAACCCAAGCACTCATGCTAGATAGCTCAGAGTGCTAACCACTACACTAGGCAATCATTGTTGTTTAATTGGCAGCGCCAAATTTTAAATTTAGCTAGCAATCGCACTAGATACTCAGAGAAAAAGATTTTTTCAAAAGTAAATATATGTTAGGACACACAAAAAAGCAAAGTTGTTAATAAAAAACTAAAACTCGAACATTTAAAAAAAGAACAATATTTCTCTTTTTATTTTTTAAAACCTGAGTATTTTTTGAAAAAGAAACAAATTTTAAAAACTAGGAGGAACTGTTGTGATTATTTTTTGAATTTGAAAACATTAAAAAAACACAAATATGTTTTCAACATTAAATTTGAAAAGGACTTCTAACCACTAGACTAGGCAAGCAATGGTGTTTAATTAGCAGCGCAAAATTTTAAATTTAGCTAGCAGTCGCATGGAGGTACTGGGAGAAAAAGATTTTTTCAAAGGTAAACATATTTTAGAATGCAACTTTTTTTTTTTGCAAAGTTGTTAATAAAAAACTAAAACTTGAACATTAAAAAAAAGAAAAATTTTATCTGTTTATTTTTTTAAACCCGGGTATTATTTAAAACACAAACAATTTTTATAACTAGGAGGTACTGTTGTGATTATTTTTCGAATTTGCAAAAAATTTAAAAACACAAATATGTTTTGAAATTTAAATTTGAAAAGGCAAACATTTTGTTAAAACATGTTTCTTAAAAAAGGATGTATTGTAGCTAAATTCCTTTAATCTATACCTATTAATAAAACTTGGCGACTTTTGAAATATGCCCACCTAATGCATTGCTTTAGTTTAATTTATTAAACTAGGGATATGGAAGGAATTTTTTTTCTCTGTCGCGTCTTCACGTGTGATCAGTCTCACTAGGCGCAGTGACTCCCGTCAAAATGCATGAGGAGTCCAACTAAGGTTTCATGGCCTATCTGACACAAACTACTCAATTTACATGATGACGCAAACATATATTATGTGCAGTGCTTTTCCCTATTATATTAGCCAGATTATTAAAAAAACACTTTGTTTAACGTTCTTGATCTTTGCCGGACATGAAGACGACTCAACAATCCAACTATTGGACCCGGCCAACCTTGGTTAGTGACAACTGGTACCGCGACCACAGGCAACGAGGACGACAAAAACGACAAGCAGAAACATGTATCTGGTGTTATATTGAAATGGAGGATGTAGACCTGAGGATGAGGTATTAGTCATGTTTATAATGTTATTTTGGGCATTAGGTGATGTGTTTAACGATGCTCAGTGGGTAAAGGGCGTGCGAGAGTTGTTTTCTCCCGTTGCAATGCACGGGCATGTTTGCTAGTTATTTATAATATCATTGAGTGGTACTTCGGATGTTACCGTGATCAAACACTCTTGAAATTAGTGCCAGAGCTTGAAGGATGCCATAAAGACCGCGTAGGCTATCTTTTGATAGTGAGGGTATCGATATTTTAATGGTGTAAGGACCGCCGATACATAGTCTACTGGTTTCTGGACGTGGAATTTATGTCCCTCTTCCCCTCGCTCGACAATGAGTACGGTGCTCACTACCTGGTGAGTCACAATATGTAGAGCAACATAGGCTCTCCAGCACTTGGGGCGACTGATACGTCTCCAATGTATCTACAAGTTTTGATTGTTCCATGTTGTTATATTATCAATCTTGGATGTTTTATAATCATTTTATATAACTTTTTGTTACTAACCTATTGACATAGTGCCAAGTGCCAGTTGCTGTTTTTTGCATGTTTTTTACATTGCAGGAAATCAATACCAAATGGAGTCCAAACGCAGCGAAACTTTTTGTGGATTTTTTTGGTCCAGAAGACAAAGAATGGGCCGAAGAAGCACCTGGGGGCTGCTCCAAGGGGAGCACAACCCACCAGGGCGTGCCTGGAGGCCCAGGCGCGCCCTGGTGGGTTGTGCCCACCTCGGGTGCCCCCCAGACCGCCTCTTTACTCTACAAATACCCCAATATTACATAAACCCTAGGGGAGTCGACGAAAATCAATTCCAGCTGCCGTAGAGTCCAGAACCACCAGATCCAATCTAGAAACCATCACAGAGGGGTTCACCACTTCCATTGGTGCCTCTCCGATGATGCATGAGTAGTTCTTTGTATACCTTCGGGTCCGTAGTTAGTAGCTAGATGGCTTCCTCTCTCTCGTTTGATTCTCAATACAATGGTCTCTTGGAGATCCATATGATGTAACTCTTTTGCGGTGTGTTTGTTGGGATCCGATGAACTTTCAGTTTATGATCAGATCTATCTCTTTTTATCCATGAAAGTTATTTAAGTTTCTTTGATCTTTTATATGCATGATTGCTTATAGCCTCATATTTATACTCCGATTTTGGGTTTTGTTTGGCCAACTTGATCTAGTTATCTTGCAATGGGAAGAGGTCCTTTGTAGTGGGTTCGATCTTATGGTGCTTGATCCCAGTGACAGAAGAGGAACCGACACGTATGTATCATTGCTACAAAGGATAAAACAATGGGGCTTATTTCTACATAAATAGATCTTGTCTACATCATGTCATCGTTCTTATTGCATTACTCCATTTCTCCATGAACTTAATACACTAGATGCATGCTGGATAGCGGTCGATGTGTGGAGAGTAATAATAGTAGATGCAGGTAGGAGTCGGTCTACTAATCTTGGACGTGATGCCTATATAATGATCATTGCCTGGATATCGTCATGATTATTTGAAGTTCTATCAATTGCCCAACAGTAATTTGTTTACCCACCATTCGTTATTTTTCTCGAGAGAAGCCACTAGTGAAACCTACGCCCCCGGGTCTCTTTCTCATATTATTTGCCTTCGCGATCTATTTTCCTTTGCCTTTATTTTCAGATCTATTAAACCAAAAATACAAAAATACCTGTTGGGGAATGCAGTATTTCAAAAAAAATCCTACGATCATGCAAGATCTATTTAGGAGATGCATAGCAACGAGAGGGGAGAGTGTGTCTACGTACCCTCGTAGACCGAAAGCGGAATCGTTTGGTAAAGCGGTTGATGTAGTCGAACGTCTCCGCGATCCAACCGATCAAGTACCGAACGCACGGCACCTCCGCGATCTACACACGTTCTGCTCGGTGACGTCCCTCATACTCTTGATCCAGCTGAGGCAGAGGGTTCGTTCCGTCAGCACGACGGCGTGTTGACGGTGATGATGAAGTTACCAACGCAGGGCTTCGCCTAAGCACTACGACAATATGACTGAGGTGTAAAAGTATGGAAGGGGCATCGCACACGGCTAATGATCAACTTGTGTGTCTATGGGGTGCCCCCCTCCCCCGTATATAAAGGAGGGGAGGAGGAGGAGGGACGGCCTCAAGGGGCGCGCCCAAAGGGAGGATTCCTACTCCTAGTAGGAGTAGGTTTCCCCCTTTCCTAGTCCAAGTAGGAGAAGAAGGAAGGAGAGGGAGAGGAGAAGGAAAGAGGGGGATGCCGCCCCCTCCTAGTCCAATTCGGAATAGCCCATGGGGGGTGCGCTGCCTCCCCTTGTGGCCCTTCTCTCCTTTCCACTAAAGCCCAATAAGGCCCAATACTTCCCCCGGTGAATTCACGTAACTCCCCGGTTCTCCAAAAAATACTCGAATCACTCGGAACCTTTCCGATGTCCCAATATAGCCTTCCAATATGTGAATCTTTACCTCTCGACCATTTCAAGACTCCTCATCATGTCGGACCAGGAGGAGCGCTCGCTCGCAAACTCGGCCAAAAGGGCGGTTTCCGTCTCTTCTGCCTCCCTCTGCGACTTCGCGAGCAGCTCTTTCTGCTCTGCCAACTGAGTGGTCAGCAGATCGCACTCCGTGGCGAGCTTGCTGCACTCCTCCCCTTTGGCGAGCAGGGCGGAGTTGGGTTCGCTCAGCTGCTGTTGAAGAGCAGCGTTGGCCCCTGAAGGAAAGGAAGAAAGACATCAGTCGTCAGTAAAGTAGGTCGCCGGGGAGATCCGGCCCGACTGCTCAGCAGCCGGCCCGAATCTCGGGGACTACAGCCCGCGGGTGCGCTAGCGCGCCCCCGCAGAGAGGAGAAAAGGGAGAAGGACTTACTCCGGCTCTCCACCAAGTCAGCGGTCCACTTGCCCAACTCTTCAACATTACGGTTGAAGGCGGTGACGTGGAGGTTGTGGTAGTCCTGCAACAAGCATTTCAGACAAAGTTAGTACCCAGGAGTTCATCAATTGGAGTTCCGGGCCGCCTGCTCAGCAGCCGGCCCGAAACTCGGGGATTACACCCAGTGGGTGCACTGGCGCGCCCCCACAGAGAGGAACAAACAAAGGCCCAAAGAAAAACATACCCGGACGGCTGCCCGCGACGCTAAGAACGCCTTGGTGCAACTCTAGAGGGCGTCGCCCTCAGCGCGGAGCTTCGGCTGGACGTCCAGGAGCGCCCGTTTTAGTGGCCCTGTGCCACCTCCTCGCACCCACCCAACAGGTGCGGCGCTCGTCGCTTCGGCATCTGGAGCCGCCGAGCTGGCGGTGCCGGCTTCCAGGGGGCGAGGCGCCGAAGTCGCCTTCTCCAGGCGACGGCGCGCTGGTGAGCCGACCTGGAGGAGCAGCCTCGCCACGGCGTCCTCTTCAGTCGGTGGCACCGGAGGGTCCGCTGGCTGCTCGCCTTGCGTGCCTTCAGATGGCGGCGGAGGCGGTGGCGGAATGTCCGCGCCCGGAGTAGAGGGGTCACCGCCTTCCCTCTCCTCGACGAGGTTCTCCCCGCCGGCTTCTCCGGTCTGCCCCGTGAACTCTGGAGGCGGCAGCACAGAGTTTAGCGGGGTAACAAGCAAGGCCGACTGGCGGCGTGCGGCTTCCTCAGCCTGCTGCTTCGCTGCGGCGGCGGCTTCGGCCTCCGCTAATTTTTTCTTAGCGGAGGCCTCCGCCCTGTCGGCCTCCGCCTTCTCAAGGCGGAAGGCTTCTTCTTCATTGCGCCTCTCCCGCGCATTCCGCTCCGTCGCCTCCCGGAGGTCAGCAGCAGGGTCTATTCACCGAATGGTGGCGGGCATCTCCGCTGACCCCATGACGGAGGCGGCGGCAACCCGCTCAAGAGAGAGGGGAGCCCTGAAGAAAGAGGGGCGAGCAGAGACTCAGACAAAACACGAAGAAAGAGTAAACTTTGAAGACAGAATACTTACGCAGAGACCAACAACGGCTTCTTCACTTCCTTACGGAAGCGGATGGCCTTCGCGGCCGCCTTGTCCCGCCGGGTCGCCGCAGCCGAGCTCTTGGGCTTCTTCGGCCGGCTGCCGAACAAAGTCGGCGCAGCCCAGCGCTTCTTCCCGCCGCCTGGAGCGCCCGACGCGGCAGAAGAGCCCGCACCCAGCTGGCTGGTTCCTGACCGATGGTGAGGGGTGACTCCTCCCTCAGCGTCGTCTTTAGGCCAGTCGGCGAAGGTAGCCGAGGGCCTGAAGTCACCTGTCGTCCCTCCTCCTCCCTCGGCGTCGTCTTCCAGAGCCGCCGCCCCCAGATCGGGGTCGTCGACGTCGCTCTCCGCCCGGTCGGCGACGAACTCACGGGCCGACCCCGAGGTGCCGGCTGGTGGGTGAAGAAGGGGATTCTAACCAAGGCCGACTGATCAGAACAAAACCCGGCAAGAAGAAGACAATCCAAAGAAAAGAAAGTCGACTCACCACGGGCGGGGGGTTGGCGCGGGAGTATGGCTCCTTGCCGAATCGCCAGTCCTCCGGGAGCCTGCTGTCCAAGAGGTAGTTCACCATAAGGGCCACCTCTTCATGAGGCATGTCCTTGGTGCAAATCCGACTCGGGTCGCGGCCCCCGCTCATCTGGCACATCATGTGAGGGCGGCCTTGGAGTGGGAGAACTCAGCGCGAGACGAAGGCCGCCAGCAAGTCCGGACCAGTCAGACCCTCCGACTGCGTCAGCACTCGGAGTCGCGTGATGGTGCCGGCTCCCGCAGGCGTCAGCGACCTGGCCCGGTACGACCAGTTGGGCAGTCTGCCAGCCGACGGACCGGCTTCGAAAGCTGGCAGATTGACCCAGTCGCCCCTCGTGGCGACGTTCCTGACGTAGAAGTAGGACCGCTGCCACATCTTCACCGACTTCAACAGCGAGATGGAGGGGAAGTGGTTGTCGGCTCCTGTCCTTCGCACGGCGATGAAGGCGCCGCACTAAGCCGACACACCCGCAGCCTGGGTGCTGAGCTTGGAGAAGAAGAACTCCCCCGAGAGCTCAAGGGTGGGGAGGACTCCGAGGAAGCCTTCGCACAGAGCCACGAAGGCGGACAACAGCACTACTGTGTTGGGGGTGAGGTGGTGCGGCTGGAGGCCGTAGAACTCCATGAATGACCGGAAGAAGCTGCTCGCCGGCAGCCCCAGCCCGCGCAGGCAGTGCGAGCGGAAGATGACCCGCTCACCCTCCTGCGGGGCGGGGGAAATCTCCCCCTCCGGCATGAGACGCACCTGCACGCGATCTTCGCCGGGAAGCCGACGGGTCCAGCGGAGGAACTCGATATGGTCTTTGTGGACTTCAGAGCCGTCCCAGGTGCCGGAGCACACTGGGGGAGGCGCGGCAGCGGAGGAAGATCTCATCGCGAGCTGTCGCCGCAGCGTTCGCCGGAGCTTAGGCGTGCGGCGGAGCGAAGAAGAGAAGAGGAAGCAGGAGAGCGAGGAGCTGCGAGGAGGAAGAAAGCGAGGGGTAGTGGGAAGGAGGGGCGCGCGTACCTTCCTCTTCGCCCTACTTATAGCCCCGTGGGCTGCGAAGCCGAGGGGGCGGACGTAGGGATTTACTGCGCCCGCAACCCCACGACCCCCACGATCCACGTAAAGTTACTGCGCGCAGTAACTTCACGGGAATCCCAACCGCCCACCGGGGTCGCAGCACCGCTCGGGCGCCAAGGTGCAGCAGTGGTGGGCCCCGCCTATGGGCCTGTCCCGTCGCGCGCGTGGGCTGGCAGGACGGCCTGGCCATGTGCCCTCGCGTGACAGGCCAGGAACGGGCGGCGGCCTGGAAGCTTAGCTAGCACGCCACTTGAAATCCCGCCGCGACGTTTGAACTACTGAGCAAGTCGGAATAGAGTGAGTCCGAGTTGGGCGAGTCCGACTCCTTCTAGTCGGCCCGGCAGAAGTCAATCAAGACCATGTGTTGAGAATCCGGAGAGAGAAACTGCTAAGGCTTCTTGGCCGATCGTCCGCGGCGCCTCACTAGCTTCGGGGACTACTGTCGGAGTAATGGGCCATGGGTAGGCCAACCCGAGCCCATAACCTTTCAAGACATTGGGGCAGGTTGCGCCCCTCAAAACCCCAGGGCGAAGAGCCGACTGCCCGCTCACGGCTGAGTCCCAGGGACGACTTCCAGAGAAGATGGCTTTGGGGAGTCGGCCGGCGACTCCAACAAACCGTGACCTCATCGAAGGGGACAGAGCAGGGGCATGGCTACAGTGAAGCCCACTCCCCGCCCCTTACCAAGGGCAGGCATGGCTACAGCACGCCGTACTTGGGAAGGTCTCCCTGTGGCGTGGCACTGTTGCCAGGCCGGCCCTGACATCAGCACCACTGTACCAAGTCCTGCACCCACGACGGCTTGTCCATACGGCCTGGAGGCAGCGAGGCCCACCAGTCAGCGAGACCTCGGGAGACGGCGGGAGAACCGCCAGTCGGACCCATCGGGAGTCGGCCTGGGGGAGTCGGCCGAGCCCTCCCCCGGGGCCCACGCGCCATTAATCAAGAAGAGATGGGGAGTGGCCACAGTGATCGCCCGCCAGGCGGCGGGGCTGTTGCCACGACCCCATGACCAAGCTTGCGTCATCAAGAGGACGGCTACAGTAATCAGTAGCCGGCAAGACCCGCCCGCGACGGACGCGGCCTGTCGGCTCCGTACCAGACCAGTCGGCGGGACCCACCAGTCGGCGGGCCCCAGCAGTCGGCGGAGAAGTCGGAGGTCGGAGGCACTGACGGTTGGGCCCGCGCCCAGTCACATTACCATTGTACCCCTGGGGGGTAGGCCTATATAAACCCCCAGGGCACCCATGCAAAGGGTTGGACCCCCGTAGTTCTAGACCACACCAGAGAGAAGGAGAGAGCTAGCCTTGCCCTCTCCTACAACCCAAAACAGCTCCAGGAGCAACCTTGTAAACACTTGGCCTTAGTGATCATGCGGAGACCCCGCAGAGCAGCAGTAGGGGTGTTATCTCCCCGGAGAGCCCTGAAGCTGGGTAAGATTCGCCGGCGTGCATGTCTTCGCCTCATCCCGTTTCCAGGCACCGGCGACGTTCTACTCGCCCCCACCATGATAAGCCATCCGTTGGCATATGTCGCACCAAACCCCCAACACCTCCATAACCGAGAAATATTTCTTTAGCCCTCTAAGGATAATTTTGACTGTTGTCCAGTGATCTACTCCTAGATCACTATTGTACTCCCTTGCCAAAATCATGCTAAAGTATACAATAGGTCTACTACACAACATAGCATACTTCATAGAACCTATGACTAAGGCATAGGAAATGACTTTTTCATTATCTTTCTATTTTCAGCCGTGGTCGTTTTTTGAGTCTTTACTCAACTTCACACCTTGCAACACAGGAAAGAACTCCTTCTTTGACTGATCCATTTTGAACTCCTTCAAAATCTTGTCAAGGTATGTACTTATTGAAAAAACTTATCAAGCGTCTTGATCTATATCTATAGATCTTGATGCTCACTATGTAAGCAGCTTTACCGAGGTCTTTCTTTGAAAAACTCCTTTCAAACACTCCTTTATGCTTTCGAAAAAATTCTTCATCATTTCCAATCAACAATATGTCATTCACATATACTTATCAGAAAGGCTGTCGTGCTCCCACTCACTCTTTTGTAAATACAGGCTTCACCGCAAGTCTGTATAAAACTATATGCTTTGATCAACTCATCAAAGTGTATATTTATCCTCCGAGATGCTTGCACCAGTCCATAGATGGATCGCTAGAGCTTGCACACTTTGTTAACACCTTTAGGATTGACAAAACCTTCTGATTGCATCATATACAACTCCTTTTTTAATAAATCCATTAAGGAATGTAGTTTTGATATCCATTTGCCAGATTTCATAAAATACAGCAAGTGCTAACATGATTCAGACAGACTTTTAAGCATCGATACGAGTGAGAAAATCTCATCGTAGTCAACACCTTGAACTTGTCGAAAACCTTTTGCGACAATCAATGCTTTGTAGATAGTAACACTACTATCAGTGTCAGTCTTCCTCTTGAAGATCCATTTATTCTGAATGGCTCACCGATCATCGGGCATGTCAATCAAAGTCCATACTTTGTTCTCATACATGGATCCCATCTCAGATTTCATGGCCTTAAGCCATTTCGCGGAATCTGGGCTCATCATCGCTTCCTCATAGTTCGTAGGTTCATCATGGTCTAGTAACATGACTTCCAGAACAGGATTACCGTACCACTCTGGTGCGGAACATATTTTGGTTGACCTATGAGGTTCGGTAGTAACTTGATCTAAAGTTTCATGATCATCATCATTAACTTCCTCACTAATTGGTGTAGGCATCACTGGAACTGATTTCTATGATGAACTACTTTCAAATTCGAGAGAAGGTACAATTACCTCATCAAGTTCTACTTTCCTCCCACTCAATTATTTTAAGAGAAACTCCTTCTCTAGAAAGGATCCACTCTTAGCAACAAAGATCTTGCCTTCGGATCTGTGATAGAAGGTGTATCCAACAATTTCTTTTGGGTATCCTATGAAGATGCACTTCTCCGATTTGGGTTTGAGCTTATCAGGCTGAAACTTTCTCACATAAGCATCGCAACCCCAAACTTAAAAAAATGACAGCTTAGGTTTCTTGCTAAACCACAGTTCATATGGTGTCATCTCAACGGATTTTTAGACGGTGCCCTATTTAACGTGAATGTAGCTGTCACTAGATTACAGATCAAGACCAAACGAATATCCTTCATCTCTTTTAAACCATGTAAGGTGAAATAATACATTAAGACAACTGTGAATAAAAGTGAACAGAGTAACTGACATTGGCTGCAAACCAAGTAGTTAAATGAACACATCACAGTACCAATCAGTTCAAGGTAGGAGGAGTAAGGACTTACAACAACGGCTTGAACTGGTGTGCTCATGCCCTTCATCTTGCTGGTGTGGCAATCCTTGAAGATTTGCACTGCATTCGGTTCAGGTTCTTTTTGGTTCGCACGGGCTTTACTCTGTATTTGGAACATGTCAATATAGATACGATAATATGGCACAAAAAAAGAAGGAAGTATCAGCTATTTACAAGAGCCTCGCAGTGTGCAATATAGCTACGAGATCCTGTTGTCTGTTGGAATTTCACTTTAGAACGGTTGGTTTTGTTCTTCAAACAGTTAGCCTAGAAGAAGATACACTTGTAAGGCAGATACATAAATACAAGTTCAATATGTGGTCTGATCAAATACATAAAGCCTACCTGATACTTTGGATCAGACCAGTGTTTAACGAGGGTTGTCCAGTCTTCATCTGTAATATATTCCACTGGAGATGTTTGGGCGATTTCATTGTTAGCCTTGCCTTCAAAGTGAGATTTTCTAAGGTGGTGCCGATACTGTCACAGAGCAGACTGAAAAACATGAGTGCATGCTTGTTTAGTTGCATCATCTTTTGGATCCAACTCGAACCTCATCTGTTGAAAAAAGAATGTGAGTCTTATTAGGAGGAAGCTAGAAAGTATGGGACAGAGCAAGACAATATTACTAATTGCGATGAATAACATTACTTATGGATAAATGGTCAAGGAAGGTGTTAAACTGGGTATTGTCTTTCTCATTTCTGTACTGGATCCACGTTGGGAGGATACGTGCATGACACCTAACGGCAAGTGCTGCCTCTGATACTAACTTGGCTGACTTTGTAGCATCACGTGGCCTTTTTAAACCTGCCTCAAAATGGATCTCCATTATTCCTCCTTTAGATTTTGTTAATCTGTCAAGCATTATCCCTGATGTCTGTTTCCGCTTGCGCCATGGTGCTAGTTCAACAACGAATATGGAAAGTGTTAGTGTACATCAAACTGTGAGAGTACATATAAAGGAGCATGCAACTGCAACTTGACTCAGTCAGGTACCGTCTTGGTGTTCATGCTCATGAGGTTCATCTGATCTTGCTAAGTCATGTTGTGTCAGCAGTGCTTCGGAAGTAGTGTTAGGTGTGAAGGCAGCTTGGGAACTGGCTAGTTCCGGAGCAAACAAACGAGTAACTGGTTGAGATGCGGGTACGGTTGAAGCGGATGCTATAGCTGGTGGAGCAGGTGATACTGTGTTTGTAGATTTAGCTGGTGGACTTGGACCTTCTACTACACTATAAGTACCAGCAGAATCTCGATGGCAGAACCTTTTTCGTTTCACCCGCCGAGTAACAGCACTCCCTACTATATTATTTTCCTTGCTCTTTTTTGACTTTGCCATGTCAAGCTGTACCCACAACACAAAAGAATAAAATCACTCTTCAGAACTCACTGATGCATGATACAGACAAGCAATACTTTGATGTAAGACAACCGTATGGGTATGGAATATGTAAGAAAAATAGGACGACATGACATATTCACAGCTACGATGTGCAAACTAAGCAGAAGGATTTTCAAGAAAATAGAAGTAATGCAAGCTAGACACCATATGAAAGATGCAACCAATATTACTCTGCCAAGTTAAAAGTGTCTTGTCATAAGTGGCCATTCAAAAAATTAGAAGTAGTACAACATAGAAATCAATGCAAGATGCAATCACTATCAAACTGCCATGTTAAAAGCGTCCAATCATGAGTGACTAATGCGGGATACACAAAAGCAGTACTTTGATGTAAGAACATGGTATGATAGATAGATGTAGTGTATTCTAGACACAGAAAGCCATGTCATATGCACACGTATAACATATAAACTCAGCAGGTGCAATTTAATCAAAATAGAAGAAATACAGGCTAGACAACATATGCAACATGAAACCAATTATCACACTGTCAACTTAGAGCAAGCACCTGCGATGGTGGAGTACCGGAGATGAACTCATCATGTAGACTTGGGACTTCAACTTCATTAGCAGTAGCAGTGGCAAATCTAGAGAGTCTCTGTTTGCGTCGATGCGGAGGACCACCTACATCCCCTAACTTACTCTTTTCCTTCCTATTTTCTGATATTGCCTTATGAAGTCAAAACCACAAGAAGATGAATAAAATTAGCTCTGCATAACTGGTTAATGCATGATACAGACGAACACTACTTTGATGTAAGGCAAGCGCAGGATAGGAGGATGGAATATATATACACAAAAAGACAGCGTTTCATATTCACACGTACGATAGGAGGATGGAATATGTATGAGAAAACAGTAAGCGGAAGGCATTTCAACAAAATTAGAAGAAATGAAAGCTAGGCACCATATGAACATGCAACCAATATCACTCTATCAGGTAAAAAGTGTCTCGTCGTAAGTGCCATTTCAAGAAATTAGAAGCAGTACAAGCTAGAAGACAATGCAAGATGCAACCTACATCACAGTCCCAAGTTAAATGTGTCTTATGGGTAAGTGATCATTGCAGGTATAAGTTGTAAGCTACGCAGATGCAATTCAACATAATCAGAAGCAATACAAACTAGACATCATACGGAAAACGCAACCACGTATAACAGTTCCAAGTAAGAGCAAGCACCTGTGATGGTGGAGTAGGGGAGATGTGCTCATCATGTACACGTATTTTCTGGAAATAGGAACACGTGTCATATTCACAGGCATTATGTGTAAAGTAAGCAGATGCAATTCAAGTTAGAAGCAATACCAGCTAGACATCATACGCAACATGCAACCACATATAATAGTGTCAAGTTAGAGCAATCACCTGTGATGGTGGAGTAGGGGAGATGTTCTCACCATCTACACAGCTACGTTGACTATCTAGCCTTGTGTTGTCTTGCGAATCTTGTTGGGAGGATGGCGGAGTAGAATCTGTAGAGACCCCCTGTTTGAGTTGCTCAGAAGGACCACCATCATCCACTGCCGGACTAATTTCCTTCAGCTGTAATGATTTTGCATTGTGAAGTCAAACCGGTAAGAAAAAGGAATAAAATTCGCTCTTCAGAACTCATTCATGCATGATACTGACGAACACTACTCGGATGAAAGGCAAACACATGATGTGAGGATGGAATATGTATGAAAAATAGGATGGTGTGACATATTCACACCTATGATGTGGTAACTAAGAAGAAGGCATTTCAACAAATTAGAAGCACTGCAAGCTAGACACCATATGAAAGATGCAACCAATATCACTCTGCCAAGTTCAAACTGTATGGCGTTTCAACTAATTAGAAGCAGTACATGCTAGAAATCATATGCAAGACACAACCAATATCACAGTGGTGACTTAAAGGTGCCTTATCATAGGTGACTGATGCGAGATATGCAAGAGTAGTAGTCTGATGTAGAAACAGGAACACATGTCATATTCACAGGCATTATGTGTAAACTAAGCAGATGTAATTCAACAAAGTTGGAAGCAATACAAGCTAGACATCATACGCAACATGCAACCACATATAATAGTGCCAAGTTAGAGCAAGCACATGTGATGGTGGAGTAGGGGAGATGTGCTCATCATCTACACAACTACGTTGACTGTCTAGCCTTGCGTTGTCTTGCGAATCTTGTTGGGAGGATGGCGGAGTAGAATCTGTAGAGAACCTCCATTTCAGTTGCTCGGAAGGACCACCATCATCCAATGCCTTGCCAATTTCCTTCAGCTTTATTGATTTTGCATTGTGAGGTCATACCGACAAGAAAAAGGAATATCATTCGCTCTTCAGAACTCATTCATGCATGATACTGATGAACACTACTCTGATGAAAGGCAAAGTCATGATACGAGGATGGAATATGTACGAAAAAATGGACGGCTTGATATATTCACACCTATGATGTGGTAACTAAGCAGAAGGTACTTCAACAAATTAGAAACACTGCAAGACACCATATGGAAGGTGCAATCAATATCACTCTGCCAAGTTAAAACTGTCTCGTCATAGGTGGCGTTCATCAAACTAGAATCAATACATGCTAAAAATCATATTCAAGACGCAAACCAATATCACCCTGCCAAATTAAAGGTGTCCCATCATAAGTGACTGATGCAGGATACACAAGAAGAGTAGTTTCATGTAAGAACATGGTGTGATAGACAGATATAGTATGTACCAAAAATAGGAAAGCGTGTCATATTCACATGTATCATGTGTAAGCTAAGCAGATGCAGTTTACACTAATTAGGAGCAATACGAGCTGGACACCATATGCAACATGCAACCAGATATCACACTGCCAAGTTAGAGAAAGCACCTTGGATGGTGGAGTAGGGGAGCAGAGACTTGGACCTTGTAATGCACTATCAGTACAAGGAGAATCGGTACAGATGCTCCATTTATGTTGCTGCAGAGGACCACCATCATCGCCTTCCTTACTCTTTTCCTTCCTCTTTCTTGATTTTGCCTTGTCAAGTCAAACCCACAAGAAAAAGGAATAAAATTTGCTCTTCAGAACTCATTGATGCATGATACTGACGAACACTACTTTCATGTAAGGCAGTCGCATGATAGGAGGATGGAATATGTATGAAAAACAGGACGGCGTGACATATTGACATGTATGATGTATAAAGTGTAAACTAAGCACAAGGTGCTTGAACTTGTTAGAATCAATGGAAGATAGAAACCATATGAAAGATGAAGCCAATATCACTCTGCCAAATTAAAAGGGTGCCCTAACAAATGTATTTGACCAAATTAGAAGCAATACATGGCAACAGGCTAGAAATAATATGCAATATGCAACGAATAAAGGTGACTCATCGTAAGTGATTGATGTAGGATACAGAAGAGAGGTAGTTTCATGTAAGAACAAGGTTAACACATAGATGCAGTGTGTACCAAAAATAGGAAGGCATGCCATATTCATAGGTATAATGTGTAAACTAAGCAGATGCAATTTAACCTAATTAGAAGCATTACAAGCTAGACACTGTATGCAACATGCAACCACATATCACATTACAAAGTTAGATCAAGCACCTGTGATGGTGGTGTAGGGGAAGTGCGGTCTTCAGGTACAGAGCTATGTTCAATATCTTCATTTAGGCTTGCTGTTTCTTGAGAATCATGTGGAGAGGATGAAATTGCATTCTTTATAAGAGTATTGCATCTCATATTAACCCACGCGCGTGACTGTCTCATCATAAGCGATAGACGCAGGATACACAAGAACAGTAGTTTGATGTAAGAACATGGTGTGATAGGCAGATGTAGTATGTACCAAACACAGGAAGGCGTGTCATATTCACATGTATAATGTGTAAGCTAAGGAGATGCAATTTAACAAATTAGGAGCATTGATGAGGGATACACAAGAAAAGTAGTTTGATGTAAGAACATGGTTAATAGAAAGACGTAGTATGTACCAAAAACAGGAAGGCATGTCATATTCACAGGTATAATGTGTTACCCTAATTAGAAGCATTACAAGGTAGACACCATATGCAACATGCAACCACATATCACACTGCCAAGTAAGAGCAAGCACCTGCGATGGTGGTGTGGGGGAATTGCGGTGATCAACTAGAGAGCTACATTGACTATCTTCATTTAGCCTTGCTTTTTCTTGAGAATCATGTGGGGAGGATGACACTGCACTCTTTAAGCGAGTAGGGCGTCTCACAGTAACCCACTCGGGTGACCGTCTCATCATAAGTGATTGACGAGGGATACAAAAGAGCATTAGTTTGATGTATGAACATGGTTAATAGACATATGTAGTATGTATCAAAAACAGGAAGGCATGTCATTATCAAAGTGTAAAGTAAGCAGATGTAATTTAACCAAATTGGAAGCAATACAAGCTAGACACCATATGCAACATGCAACCATATTTGACAGCGGGAAGTTAAAGCAAGCACCTGGGATGGTTGTGTGTGGCAATTGAGATCATCAACTGCAGAGGTACGTTTACTGTCTCCAACTGCTAACACTGCACCCATTAGAGCACTGAAATGCTTAGTGCTTATCTTCGAATTACACTGGAGCGACTTCTGTCTTTTATTTTCTGCATTCATCAACACTGCGTCAGAGTCTGAAATACCCATGCATAAAAAAACAATAGTATGAGTAAGGGTGAAGTGTGTGCACAATTAGTACAGTGTAAAGGTAGCAGATAGCAGGTCGGTGAGAAATAAATGACGGGAGACATATGATAGCTCTACAACATGCATGGCACACTAAATTACTACAGGATTCTATGAAAATAACAGTCGACTGAAAGCAAATAGGCCAGTCCATTTTTTCTGCACCGTCTGATGTACAAAGAATGGGCAGATCGCCTTCATCTACCTCCAGCCAATTAGTGTTGACGATCTTCCTCGAAACGCCAGTGACCACCGACCCAGTTCCTCCCCTGCCTGCGCCCTCGCCTCAACCTCACCGCACCACCGTGTTTGGCACCCCCGGCCATCCATTCAAGCCCCGCCGACCTCCAGATCGGGCGCAAGCAGCTCCTGCGCCCCACACCCCTATGATAGACACCGATGCACCGCTTCCCCGGGGAACAAGCGGACTAGGTGCTCCACGCGCCTAAGCGGGTGCTGCTTCTTTTAATTGCGGTTCGATTGCCCCTGAATTGAAATCCAGGCGGTCTACTGACCTCAAGCAAAGGTGAAATAGTAAAAGGGAGGAAACCTTATGCATTTAGTATCACGAAGAAGATGCAGTAAGAAGCGCTCAACTAGTTTATTTCGTGGGATGAATACGGTGTGAGCAGAGAGTAAGATTTGCACAAATAAGGGAAGAGGAGTACCTCTTTCTGCTGGCAGTGCTGTGTCCTCCTTCTGTTTTTCCGACGATCTTCTTGTTGTTCGCCGGAAACCAGAAGTTGTGGAGGACGGTGCAGCCTTGGACGAACCCATGGCCAAGTTGTTGAGTGTGGTGCGGTGGCCGTCTGTCGGCGGCGGGGAAGCAGATCCAAGGCGGCGAACGACGGCGTAGCGGGAACAGCTCCGGTGCGGTGGACGGTTGCGACAGTGGAGCCACAGGACGGCGTGGTCGGAGTGGTTCTGGTACGGCGCACGTCGGCGTCGGCGTTGTGGAGGTAGCTCTACCTCGGCTTCAGCTGCTAAGTCCTTGAGGGCGTTGCAGTTGCGGTTGTGTTGGACGACGACGTCGGGGTACCGGCTCCGGCGTGATGGAGGAGGGCGGCGGTGGATTGGCCGCTATGGGGTGGAGGGCGGAGGAGGCTGGGGTTTCGCGGCTGGTGGAGAGGGCATTTTCGCGCCCACGGAGTATGAATGGGGAAACGGAGGGAGGCGGGGAACTTAGGGGAAACAATGTTTTGGTTTGAGACGCGCTTGTTTGAAATTTGGGGAAAGTTACAAACTTTGCCCCCATCTAAAATTTCGGACATATTGCAGGTTGGGGGTAGGACAGTCATGTCAGGTGTTCCAAATGTGGGCGGGATAGATTTCGGCCGAGCGCATGGGTAGGCGCCCATGGCGTATGAATGCTTCTCGGAGGCGGTTGAGACTGGCGTCTTGGTGAAGTTACAAACCTACCCTGATTTAGACCTTTGGAGATCGAGCCGATAGGCTACACGAGCCAGAGTCAGGACAGTAATTTCCTACCACCAAAACATTAGTCTCGCGCAGTTTCAGGTGACCAAAGGCCTACTTGGCGCTTCGTTCAATACTTGGGAGCAGAAGCATTAACGTTTTCGGTTCTCTTGAATTGAACTTTCAGGATTTGTCAAACTTCACAAATCTTTACTCTTGAAAATCCTAAAGCTACGATTATTTTGGAATGGAGGGGGTACATTTGAATATACATTGTACACGAGTATATATTAAAAAATATGCAACTTATCTCAGTTCATGCATGGTTCCATATATAATCTCCTTGATTGCAAAAAGAAGTTAGATATGCGTATGAATATATATAGCATGTTCAAACTCACAACAAAGATTGATGCCCCCTTTTACATCTGATTTACAAATGCTATTATCTCGGGTTCAAATAGATGAATGCACTTCCTATGAATTCGAATCTTCGAAACCCCCTTTATGTTGAATTCGGCATGTATTCTATTTCGTAGCTAGCAATTTGGAATGTATCCATGCAAGTGACAAATGTATGAAGTGCTTCACACTAACAACATGGAGTGCACTAATTAATGTTTGGACACTGCTACATAGCGCCCGCGCGCTATGCATGCGCATCTAGCGGCCGCCAGTTAAGGAAAGTCATCCTCTCGGTCCCCACCCATGTGCTCAAAAAAGGCAGGTTCCCCTTCCCCCTGTCGTTGCCGCGTCCCGACAGCTAATGCTCCCTCTGCCTCACATGATTTTCGCCCCACCACCACAAAACGCACGTCCCACCTGATCAGTACCCGTCACACAACAGCCAAAAAACAGAGTAAAAGAAGGCGAAAATCAAAGCGAAAGATCCTGGGAAAAAAATCCTGAAAATGCAATTGCGTCTGCAACTCTTTCTTGCTGGTCAAGCAAAAATTTAGAGATTGTAGGCAAAAAATTGCCAGAGCTGGGCAAATTTCTCCCGTGTGAACAACAAAAGGTAACAGGTTGTTCCAATTTGTTTTGTCCATGAACTTCGTTCTAGAACTTGTGGATTTCCCTGTCTGTACCTACCCCCCTGATCTACTACTTGCAGAAATTGCCCCCTGTACCGGATTCTTTGAGAACCTAGCTAGTATCATGCCCCTTCTTGCATCCCCCTACACATGTGTAGACCTTGGATGCTACATAAAATGGCTACTGACTCTTGAATTGTATCTTGTCTTCTGCCTTGCACCTTGTTTCTGCAAAACAAAAAAGAAACATATTTGTGTTAGTAAACTGGTCAAATAAGCTATTGTAGTTGCTTACAAAACAAGCTAGTAGTAAAGTATAGTTGCTTACAAAAACACAAGGTAGGCAGAAAAAAAGCCTGAAAAGCAAGCAGCAAAAGAAGATGTTGCCTCCCCCATATGAGGTTGTTCATTCAGTTTATTGTGCTCCGGTGATTTGTTGCAAAAAAAAGTGCCCCTGTTCATTCAGTTTTGCTTGCATGGTGGAAGGGGGGAAATGCAAAAAAATTCTTTCATTTACATTATGTATTAAATGCAGATGGCTGGCATTAATCTCAATGAGGTCCTTGACGAGTTTCATGGTTGTGATGGTGGCCCTCCATACTGCACACAGACACAAACTGAAAAGAGTCCATATTTCTATTGAGGGTGTGAGCGAGTCGCCGGAATTGGGAGTTGCTCCTGTCCAGGATGGCATGGTGTGAATTTTCGTGTTGCGGCAACTGCTCCTACAAGCGACCTCCGAGGGGGTTGTGGGGTGTCTGCGAGCGACTAGGTCGGCGGGTTAGGCTACCTACCACCCGGTGGTGGGACAGTTCGTTTCGGCCGGCTTAGGCGATTTTTCAAGGGGGTTGGGTGGGTGTGTAGGTGAGTAGGTCGGTGGGTTAGGCGACCTAGCAACTGGGTGGTGGGCAAGTTCGTTTGGGCCAGCTTAGGCTATTTCCCAAGGGGTGTGGGTATGTGTGTAGGCGAGTAGGTCGGTGAGGTAGGCGACCTAGCATCCGGTGGTGGGCAAGTTTGTTTCCGCCGGCTTAGGCAATTTTTCAAGGGCGTTGGGTGGGTGTGTAGGCAAGTAGGTCGGCGGGTTAGGCAACATAGCACCGGGGGGTGGGCAAGTTTGTTTTCGCTGGCTTAGGCGATTTTTAAAGGGGGGTGGATGGGTGTGTAAGCGAGTAGGTCGGCGGGTTAGGCGACCTAGCACCCGGGTGGTGGGAAAGTTTGTTTCGGACGGCTTAGGCTATTTCTCAAGGGCATGGGTATGTGTGTAGGCGAGTTGGTCGGCGGGTTAGGCGACCTAGCACCGGGGGGTGGGCGAGTTCGTTTTGGCTGGCTTAGGCGATTTTTCAAGGGGGTAGGGGTGTGTAGGCGAGTAGGTCGGCCGGTTAGGCGACCTAGCACCGGGTGGTGGGCGAGTTTGTTTCAGTCGGCTTAGGCGATTTCTCAAGGGGTGTGGGTGTGTGTGTAGGCGAGTAGGTTGGCGAGTTAGGCGATCTAGCACCCGGTTGTGGGCGAGTTCATTTCGGCCGGCTTAGGCGATTTTTCAAGGGGTGTGCGGGTGTGTGCAGGCGAGTAGGTCGACGAGTTAGGCGAATTAGCACCCGATGGTGGGCGAGTTCGTTTTGGCCGGCTTAGGCGATTTCTCAAGGGGTGTGGGGGTGTGTGTGTAGGCGAGTAGCTCGGCGGGTTAGGCGACCTAGCACCAGGTGGTGGGCGAGTTCATTTCGGCCAGCTTAGGCGATTTTTCAAGGGGTGTGGGTGTGTGTGTAGGTGAGTAGGTCGGCAGGTTAGGCGACCTAGCATCGGGTGGTGGGCGAGTTTGTTTTGGCCGACTTAGGCGATTTCTCAAGGGGTGTGTGTGTGTAGGCGAGTAGGTCGGCGGGTTAGGCGACCTAGCACCGGGTGGTGGGCAAGTTTGTTTCAGCCGGCTTAGGCGATTTCTCAAGGGGTGTGGGTGTGTGTGTAGGCGAGTAGGTTGGCGAGTTAGGCGTTCTAGCACCCGGTTGTGGGCGAGTTCATTTCGGCCGGGTTAGGCGATTTTTCAAGGGGTGTGAGGGTGTGTGTAGGCGAGTAGGTCGGCGAGCTAGGCAACTTAGCACCCGGTGGTGGGTGAGTTCGTTTTGGCCGGCTTAGGCAATTTCTCAAGGGGTGTGGGTGTGTGTGTAGGCGAGTAGGTCGGCGGGTTAGGCGACCTAGCACCCGGTGGTGGGTGAGTTCATTCCGGTTGGCTTAGGCGATTTTTCAAGGGGTGTGGGGGTGTGTGTAGGCGAGTAGGTCGGCAGGTTAGGCGGCCTAGCATCGAGGGGTGGGCGATTTCGTTTTGGCAGGCTTAGGCGATTTCTCAAGGGGTGTGTGTGTAGGCGAGTAGGTCGGCGGGTTAGGCGACCTAGCACCGGGTGGTGGGCGAGTTTGTTTCGACCGGCTTAGGTGATTTCTCAAGGGGTGTGGGTGTGTGTGTAGTCGAGTAGGTCGGCGATTTAGGTGACCTAGCATCTGGTGGTGGGCGAGTTTGTTTCGGCCGGCTTAGGCGATTTTTCAAGGGGGTGGGAGTGTGTAGGCGAGTAGGTCGGCGGGTTAGGCGACCTAGCACCGGGTGGTGGGCGAGTTTGTTTGAGCCGGCTTAGGCGATTTCTCAAGTGGTGTGAGGGTGTGTGTAGGCGAGTAGGTTGGCGAGTTAGGCGACCTAGCCCGGTGGTGGGCGAGTTCATTTCGGCGGGCTTAGGGGATTTTTCAAGGGATGTGAGGGTGTGTGTAGGCGAGTAGGTCGGTGGGTTAGGCGACCTAGCACCGGGTGGTGGGCGAGTTTGTTTCAACCGGCTTAGGCGATTTCTCAAGGGGTGTGGGTGTGTGTAGTCGAGTAGGTCGGCAAGTTAGGTAACCTAGCATCCGATGGTGGGCGAGTTCGTTTCGGCCGGCTTAGGTGATTTTTCAAGGGGGTGGGGGGGGGGGGGTGTGTGTAGGCGAGTACGTAGGCGGGTTAGGCGACCTAGCACTGGGTGGTGGGCGAGTTTGTTTCAGCCGGCTTAGGCCATTTCTCAAAGGGGTGTGAGGGTGTGTGTAGGCGAGTAGGTTGGCGAGTTAGGCGATCTAGCATCCGGTGGTGGGCGAGTTCATGTCGGTCGGCTTAGGGGATTTTTCAAGGGGTGTGAGGGATGTGTGTACGCGAGTAGGTCGGCGTGTTAGGCGACCTAGCACCGGGGGTGGGCGAGTTTGTTTTGGCCGGCTTAGGTGATTTCTCAAGGGGTATGGTTGTGTGTGTGTAGGCGAGTAGGTCTGCGGGTTAGACGACCTAGCACCCGATGGTGGGAGAGTTCGTTTTGGCCGCTTAGGCGATTTCTCAAGAGGTGTGGGTGTGTGTAGGCGGTCAGCGGTCTAGGAGACCTAGCACCCGATGATGGGCGACTTTAGGATGATTCACCCCCCTCCTCACACACACACACATTTTGGACCTGGATGTCGAAGGTGGATGTTAGAGAGAGATACTTAGCACTTGTTTGATGTTGTTTCACTTCCTTGCATCTGGCCTTCTGTTTCATGGAAAAAACACATATAAGAAAGTTGCTTAGAGAAATTTGTAGGCTGAAAACTGACTTAGGAGATAGAAATTTGTAGGCTGAAAACTGACTTAGTTGCCTTCATGCTTTGCAAAAAGTAGTATGAAACTAGTTGGTAAAATCGCCCATTAAACTGAAGTTGCTCTGCTATTTGTGGGCAAAAATGATTTAGAAATCTCACGGTTGGAAAACAGAAAGTAAATTTGCATGTAGAAAATGACTTAGTTGCCTGCATAGAAAGTAGTCTGAAACTATGTGGTTAAATTGTGAGGTGGGTGATTTAGTGTTTTGGGTGAAACAAATTGACTACTAAATAAAAAAATGAAACAAAATGTCTAGTATACAAATGAAGATGCCTACATATAGCAGAGCAACATCTTGTTTTTCACTTTTGTCTTGCCCGCATTTGAAAAAGGAAAAATGAGTTAGAAGAAACTGGTGTGGAAAACCCCTTGTCGACTATTGGAGGCAAAACCTTGCCTACACAGAAAAACCTAAAAGAAATGTGGGATGCATATGGGATCCGCTTCTGTTTTGGGATCGCGCCTACGACCGCAGAAAAAATAACACACAGAAATGCCCCTCCCTTTATTCTGCATGCATTGTCGAGATATATAGATGTAGGATCTAGAAGTAGATGTGTCTAGAGGGGGGGTGATTAGACACTTAGTGCTAAAGTTGCAATTTTTAATCTTTTTCGGTTTAAGTGGAGTTTAGGCACAATTTCAACACACACAATACATATCAAGCAAGCATGCAAAGAGTATATGAGCAGCGGAATGTAAAGCATGCAACTTGCAAGAATGTAAAGGGAAGGGTTTGGAAAGATCAAACACAATTGGAGACACGGATGTTTTTCCCGTGGTTCGGATAGGTGGTGCTATCCTACATCCACGTTGATGGAGACTTCAACCCACGAAGGGTAACGGTTGCGCGAGTCCACACAGGGCTCCACCCAAGGGCAACGGTTGCGCGAGTCCACGGAGGGCTCCACCCACGAAGGGTCCACAAAGAAGCAACCACCCACAAAGGGTCCACGAAGAAGCAACCTTGTCTATCCCACCATGGCCATCGCCCACGAAGGACTTGCCTCACTAGCGGTAGATCTTCACGAAGTAGGCGATCTCCTTGCCCTTACAAACTCCTTGGTTCACTCCACAATCTTGACGGAGGCTCCCAAGTGACACCTAGCCAATCTAGGAGACACCACTCTCCAAGAAGTAACAAATGGTGTGTAGGTAATGAACTCCTTGCTCTTGTGCTTCAAATGATAGTCTCCCCAACACTCAACTCTCTCTCATAGGATTTGGATTTGGTGGAAAGAAGATTTGAGTGGAAAGCAACTTGGGAAGGCTAGAGATCAAGATTCATATGGTAGGAATGGAATGTCTTGATCTCAACACATGAGTAGGTGGTTCTCTCTCAGAACAAATGAGTTGGAATGATGTGTGTGTTCTGATGGCTCTCTCACTTAATGAGAAAGAGGTGGAGGGGTATATATAGCCTCCACACAAAATCCAACCGTTACACAGTTTTCCAATCTCGGTGGGACCGAATAAATAAACTCGGTCTGACCGAAATAGTAAACCTAGTGACCGTTAGGAATTTCGGTGGGACTGACATGCAACTCGGTAGGACCGATTCGGTTAGGGTTTGGGCATAACGTAATCTCGGTGAGACCAATTACACAAACTCGGTGAGACCGAATTTGGTAACTAGCTAACCAGAGAGTTGGTCAGGCAAACTCGGTGGGACCGATTTGCTCTTTCGGTGAGACCGAGTGGAACTCGGTGAGACCGAAAAGTTACAAAGGGGAAACACTGAGTTTACATTGCAATCTCGGTGGGACCGATCGCATATCTCGGTGAGACCGAGAATATTGCAATAGGTAACAGAGAGTTTGCAATCCCATCTCGGTGGGACCGAGAACCTTATCAGTAGAACCGAATTGCTAGGGTTTTGGCAGTGGCTAATGACAAGTGAAACTCGGTGGCGCCGGATAGGAAAAATCGGTAGGACCGAGTTTGGCTTAGGGTTTAGGTCATATGTGGATATGGGAAAGTAGTTGAGGATTTTGGAGCATATCATTAAGCACATGAAGCAAGAGGCTCATTAAGAAACACCTCATCCCTCCTTAATAGTATTGGCTTTTCCTATGGACTCAATGACCGGGGAAAGCTTGCCGCCGTGAATAGTGCCGGGGAAGAGCTTGCTGCCGTGAACAGTAACCTGCCGGGGAAAGCTTGCCGCCGTGAACAGTAACCTTGCCGGGGAAAGCTTGCCGCCATGAACAGTAACCTTGTCGGGGAAAGCTTGCCGGGGAAGAGTAACCTTGCCGGGGAAAGCTTGCCGTCGTGAACAGTAACCTTGCCGGGGAAAGCTTGCCTCCGTGAACAGTAACCTTGCCGGGGAAAGCTTGCCGCCGTGAACAGTAACCTTGCCGGGGAAAGCTTGCCGGGGAAGAGCCAATCCATTGTCCTTAGCATTTTGAGGGTTCCACTTTCATATCCATGCCATGCCATTGTTGAACTTATCTGAAACATGCTAGATAGAAGTGTTAGTCCAACAAGAGATATGTTGTCATCAATTATCAAAACCACCTAGGGAGCACTTGTGCTTTCAATCTCCCCCTTTTTGGTAATTGATGGCAACATACATCAAAGCTTTAGATAAAGATATAAAGAACAGCAAGTAAAGCTTTGGAAGAACATGTAGCAAGCATAGGCTCCCCCTACATAGGCCATATGCATCAGAGTAAAAGATTATCAAGAAAAATACCTTCATGCTCATGAGTCCTTCTTGCAAACAGTATGTACATAAGCAAGAACTCCTCATACTCATGATTTTGATGCATATACTTACCTTGTGGTCTCGAGTTGGCTTAGGATGGAATGAACCTGCAAACAAGGTTAGATAACACAGGTACGTCCACTAGCCAGAGCAAACAAAAGAAACCACAAGAATGCCAAGACTGGGATGACATGTAGAGAGTGATAACATTGGATTCAACATGTCCCCAAGAATAAAGATATGCAATGAATTTGACTAATTTCTTTTCCCTTAGGTGTCTTGCTCCCCCTGAATCTTACATGGGATATTGGGAGAAGATAGGAAACAGAAATCAGAGCTGAATAGAACTTAATTCAAATGAGTTCATATGAACATGTCTTTCCCCCAAGAAGACATGTGGCATCTCTCCTCTTGAACATCAAGCATCTGGGATCCTTGAGTATTTTTCTCTCCCTGGAAATCTCTCTCTCCCCCTTAACAACATCTGGGATCCTTGATACTTTCTCTCTCCCTTGAGGTCTCTCTCTCCCCCTTAATACTTTTTCTCTTGTGGGTTTGGTCCTTGAGACTGTTTCTCTCCCTTGATGTGATCTCTCTCTCCTACAAGCTTTGATGTGATCTCTCTCTCCCCCTTTGACATCAATTTCCAAGAGGGTTTTTCCTGGAATTCGTCGAATAGGTTTGGTCCTTGAGATTCAGCACAAAGCAAAGGATAAAATTGTGATGCTTGTGGAGGACAAGATTCATTGAGTGGAGCTTGATCAGAAGAAATGTAGAACAAGTGGCAAACTGTTTTTCTGATTGCAAAGTCGGTGGCACCGAGTGGCACATTTCGGTGGTACCGAAAAGATTCGGTTGGACCGAAATTTGCAAGTCGGTGAGACCGAGTTTACATAGAGAAAAACACTTGTCACCTCAGCTCACTAGTCAAGTAAGATCTCACAAAAGATTTGCAATGAATTAGCTGAAGGATTTGCAAGGAATTTGATGCAGAAATATGCAGAACAAGAACAAAAAGAAAAAAGTGAAAGTTTCTAGATGAAGTGTGAGAGAGAAGGAAACAAATATGCAGGGAACAAATGCAATAACTCAGAAAATGACACAAGAGAACTCCATCTAGAATTGGGCGGTGACATAGTCACCTATGTTAGAGTATATTGACTTAGGAGTCAAGTGAGGACACTTGATCATAGGTCATACTCATCGTTTAAGCTCAAAATGGGGTTACCATTTTTCGTTTAAGCATCTTGATGTATTCACATCTTGTAGAGTTGCTTTGACTCATGACTCGGAGTAAAGCTTATCTAAGATGGAATGACATACCTTGGGTGGTGATGTGGTTCTTGCTCATGTAGTTGAACTTGTGTGGGTGCTCAGGGGTGATGTAGTTCATCAAGAGTTGGGAGCACCACTTGGAGTTTGAGTTCATCTACCTACATGGGTTAGTTCTTGCAAGGAAGAGCACTTGTGTATCCAAAAATGACAATCATGAAGCTTAACATAGAATTTGTCAAAGGATATGTTTGAATGGTTTTGTGCTTCCTTGTCTTCAACCACTATTGTGTAGAGTCTGGGTGATGTAGAGATTGCTCAAGATATGAGTGAGTCGCAATCTCATGGAATTAGATTCAACCAAGCACCTATAGGGGTTAGACAACATGGAAGGTGCAAATATATCCAAGACATAAGATAGTCATCATAAGAGATATATCATGGATTAGTCATAAGCTCATGTCTTGCATGTATCCAATGGAGTTTCTACTCCAAGTTCGAGGCATCAATGATGTTCAATTCTCCTCTCAACCTGCAAAACATTTTCTCATCAAGCGGTTTAGTGAATATATCTGCTAATTGCTTATCGGTGCGAACATGCTTAAGATTGATGTCACCCTTAGCAACATGATCTCGAATGAAATGATGACGAACTTCAATATGCTTAGTTCGAGAATGTTGTACAGGATTATGACCAATTTTGATAGCACTTTCATTGTCACAAAGCAGTGGAACATGTCTCACATAAATCCCATAATCTTTAAGAGTTTGGGTCATCCAAAGTAATTGAGCGCAACATGAACCAGCGGCAATAAATTCCGCTTCGGCGGTGGATAAGGATACCGAGTTTTGTTTGTTGGAAGACCAAGACACAAGAGATCTACCAAGAAATTGACAAGTACCCGAAGTGGACTTTCTATCAACCTTGTCTCCGGCATAATCTGAGTCAGAATAGCCAACAAGATCAAAAGAAGACCTCTTAGGATACCAAATGCCAAAATTTGGTGTATGGATTAAATATCTCACTATCCTTTTCATAGCCTTAAGATGACAATCTTTAGGAGCAGCTTGATATTGGGACGTGAAGCACATAGGTATAACAATGAACCAATCATAGAGCGATAAACCTTTTGATCAATAGGTTCACCATCTTTGGTCAAATCATTATGTCCACTAGTGGGCATGGGTGTAGACATACCTTTGCATTCTTGCATATTGAACTTCTTGAATAAGTCCTTGGTGTACTTTGTTTGAGAGACAAATGTACCTTCCTTAGTTTGCTTGATTTGCAACCCGAGAAAGAATTTGAGTTCACTCATCATAGACATCTCAAACTTCTCTGACATTAGCTTTCCAAACTTTTCACTAAAGAGAGGGTTAGTTGAACCAAATATGATGTCATCAACATAAATTTGGCATACAAATAGTTCTCCATTAACCCTTTTAGTAAAAAGAGTAGAATCAATTTTACCAATTTCAAAACCACTTGTAATAAGGAACTTGGTCAAGCATTTATACCATGCTCTAGGAGCTTGTTTGAGACCATAAAGAGCTTTGTGAAGTTTGTAAACATGATTAGGTTTCTTAGGATTGACAAAGCCAGGAGGTTGTTTGACATAAACTTCCTCCTCTATTTCTCCATTTAGAAAAGCACTTTTAATGTCCATTTGGTACAAGGTGATATTATGGTGATTAGCATATGCAAGTAAGATGCGAATGGACTCAAGTCTAGCAACGGGAGCATATGTCTCACCATAGTCCATACCTTCGACTTGTGTGTATCCTTGGGCGACGAGACGTGCTTTGTTGTGGACCACTTGTCCATCTTCATCTTGCTTGTTGCGAAACACCCATTTGGTACCAATGATGTTGTGGTTGTTGTCGGGCTTCTCAACCAATGTCCAAACTTGGTTTCTCTCGAAATTATGTAGCTCTTCATGCATGGCGTTTATCCAATTCGGATCTTCCAATGCTTCTTCAACCTTCATTGGTTCAATGCTAGAGATGAATGAATACTTTTCACAAAAGTTAGCTAAACGAGTTTTTGAGCGAGTGATTCTCCCGGTTTGTTTATCACTGAGGATTTGCTCGACGGGATGATCTTTGGCAATTCTTGCTCGAACTCGTGAGAGCTTTTGCTTGGGTCTTTGTTGAGCATCTTCTTCATCTTGTTCTTCTTCTTGGCCTTCTTCATTGTTGACGTCGTCATTCTCTTGTCGTGGTGGAGAAGGAGGTTGTTGATGTTCATCTTGACGTACTTCCTCGTTTTCTTCATCTTGGTGTGTCCCGCTTGTGGATGCTTCCGTGTCGATTCTTGGTTCACCTTGTCGTGAAGTAGAAGCTTCCACTTGGACGGATGAAGTACTCTCCTTCATCTCCGTTGGACGAATTTTGCCAATGGACAAGTCTTGGATTGCTTCTGAAGGGTCTTTGTCTCCTACATCAATTGGCAATTGCTCTACTTGCGAGCCATTAGATTCATCAAACTTCACATCTACCGTCTCTTCAACCTTTCGGGTGAAATTGTTGTAGACACGGTAAGTGTGAGAGTTTGAGCCATAACCAAGTAGAAAACCTTCATGAGATTTAGGAGCAAACTTTGAACGATGATGCTTATCAAGAATGTAGCACTTTGAGCCGAATACTCGAAAGTATCCAACTTGGGGTTTGTTACCGGTGAGAAGCTCGTATGCCGCTTGCCGAGTAGCTTGTGAAGATATAAGCGATTCGTTGCGTGACAAGCTGTCTCAACCGCTTCTGCCCAAAAGTGCTTTGGCGTCTTGTATTCATCAAGCATTGTCCTTGCCATTTTGATGAGCGCCCGGTTCTTCCTCTCAACAACTCCATTTTGTTGAGGTGTGTATGTAGCCGAGAACTCGTGTGAAATCCCTTCTTCATCAAGAAAGGTGTCCACATTTGTGTTCTTGAACTCTGTTCCGTTGTCACTCCGAACCTTCTTGATCTTCACATCAAACTGATTTTGGGCTTTCCTAGCGAAGCTTCTGAAGATCTTCTGGACCTGCGATTTGTCACTGAGGAAAAACACCCACGTGAATCTTGAAAAATCATCAACTATAACTAGACCAAAGGAATTTCCACCGAGACTCTTGTAGGCATTGGGACCAAAAAGATCCAAGTGAAGCAGCTCGAGTGGCCTCCTTGTGGTCATGATGTTCTTCACAAGATGTCTTCCTCCAACCTGTTTACCTGCTTGACAGGCACTGCAAAGTCTATCCTTATCAAATATGACATCGTTAACTCCAAGGATATGATTTCCTTTAATAAGCTTGTCAAGGTTTCTCATGCCAACGTGACCTAGTCGTCTATGCCACAACCAACCTTTTGAGGATTTAGCAACAAAGCAAGTTTTAGGTTGTGCCTTTTTAGAGAAATCGACGATGTAAAGATCACCTCTACGAATACCCGTAAAGACCATTTTATGATTGTCTCGACGAAATACTTGGCAATCTACCTCAGTAAATAGGTCATTCAAACCGAAATCAGCAAGTCTAGATACAGAAAGTAAGTTATAGCCAAGAGATTCAACGAGCATGACATTTTGAATGGAACTATCATGTGAGATGGCCACCTTACCAAGGCCAACCACTTTACCCTTTGAATTATCACCAAAGGTGACATATTTCCGAGGGCCGTTGTTTTCAGCAATCTCACGGAACATCTCTTCATCTCCGATCATATGATCAGTGCAACCACTATCAAGAACCCATTCCTTTCCTCCTGACGCATATCCCCGAAGATTTGCCATAAGACCAAAATGTCTCATTGCATTATCAAGATCGGAGTCACTATCATCATCATCATCATAATATTCATGTTCATCATGATCTTGTGACTCATCATTTCCTAGAGAGGGTAATTCATTAGATAAATGATCAAAGTGATTACTTTTATGAATTCTTATAGCTTTGAGTATGATATCATTAATGATTCCAACATCTCCTTTGGCATGCTTAAGATTGACAAGTTCAAGAAGACATTTACCAAAACTAGGATCACTAGAGTTCATCTTACTCAAGGCAATAGATTTATGGAGAATTTCATCCAAAGTTTTCAAGGAGTGATTGGGAAATTGTTCCTCAAGAAATTTCCATATAGTATAGGCGCAATTTTGAGTAGGCAAACTAGCAATCAAATTTTTGGGCAATCCTCTAATGATGAGCTCAATAGTTCCAAGATTGCCAATCATGTCAATATCTTCATCTAGGGTAGGATGCAAAGGATCAATATGAGGTGCACAGGGGCTAGCAATATACTCGTTCAAATGATATTGATTGAAGATTACAAGCATCTCATTTTTCCACTCATGAAAATATTTTTCATCAAGAATAGGCACTCTATGTCTAAGACTCCCTAGAGTAGACACATCCATCTTCCTCCAATGGTGATTAAACCAAGGCAATGGAGACCAAAGCTCTCATACCACTTGTAGGATCTAGAAGTAGATGTGTCTAGAGGGGGGGTGATTAGACACTTAGTGCTAAAGTTGCAATTTTTAATCTTTTTCGGTTTAAGTGGAGTTTAGGCACAATTTCAACACACACAATACATATCAAGCAAGCATGCAAAGAGTATATGAGCAGCGGAATGTAAAGCATGCAACTTGCAAGAATGTAAAGGGAAGGGTTTGGAAAGATCAAACGCAATTGGAGACACGGATGTTTTTCCTGTGGTTCGGATAGGTGGTGCTATCCTACATCCACGTTGATGGAGACTTCAACCCACGAAGGGTAACGGTTGCGCGAGTCCACACAGGGCTCCACTCAAGGGTAACGGTTGCGCGAGTCCACGGAGGGCTCCACCCACGAAGGGTCCACGAAGAAGCAACCACCCACAAAGGGTCCATGAAGAAGCAACCTTGTCTATCCCACCATGGCCATCGCCCACGAAGGACTTGCCTCACTAGCGGTAGATCTTCACGAAGTAGGCGATCTCCTTGCCCTTACAAACTCCTTGGTTCACTCCACAATCTTGACGGAGGCTCCCAAGTGACACCTAGCCAATCTAGGAGACACCACTCTCCAAGAAGTAACAAATGGTGTGTAGGTAATGAACTCCTTGCTCTTGTGCTTCAAATGATAGTCTCCCCAACACTCAACTCTCTCTCATAGGATTTGGATTTGGTGGAAAGAAGATTTGAGTGGAAAGCAACTTGGGAAGGCTAGAGATCAAGATTCATATGGTAGGAATGGAATGTCTTGATCTCAACACATGAGTAGGTGGTTCTCTCTCAGAACAAATGAGTTGGAATGATGTGTGTGTTCTGATGGCTCTCTCACTTAATGAGAAAGAGGTGGAGGGGTATATATAGCCTCCACACAAAATCCAACTGTTACACAGTTTCCAATCTCGGTGGGACCGAATAAATAAACTCGGTCTGACCGAAATAGTAAACCTAGTGACCGTTAGGAATTTTGGTGGGATTGACATGCAACTCGGTAGGACCGATTCGGTTAGGGTTTGGGCATAACGTAATCTCGGTGAGACCGATTACACAAACTCGGTGAGACCGAATTTGGTAACTAGCTAACCAGAGAGTTGGTCAGGCAAACTCGGTGGGACCGATTTGCTCTTTCGGTGAGACCGAGTGGAACTCGGTGAGACCGAAAAGTTACAAAGGGGAAACACTGAGTTTACATTGCAATCTCGGTGGGACCGATTGCATATCTCGGTGAGACCGAGAATATTGCAATAGGTAATAGAGAGTTTGCAATCCCATCTCGGTGGGACCGAGAACCTTATTGGTAGAACCGAATTGCTAGGGTTTTGGCAGTGGCTAATGACAAGTGAAACTCGGTGGCGCCGGATAGGAAAAATCGGTAGGACCGAGTTTGGCTTAGGGTTTAGGTCATATGTGGATATGGGAAAGTAGTTGAGGATTTTGGAGCATATCATTAAGCACATGAAGCAAGAGGCTCATTAAGCAACACCTCTTCCCTCCTTAATAGTATTGGCTTTTCCTATGGACTCAATGACCGGGGAAAGCTTGCCGCCGTGAACAGTGCCGGGGAAGAGCTTGCCGCCGTGAACAGTAACCTGCCGGGGAAAGCTTGCCGCCGTGAACAGTAACCTTGCCGGGGAAAGCTTACACCGTGAACAGTAACCTTGCCGGGGGAAGCTTGTCGCCGTGAACAGTAACCTTGCCGAGGAAAGCTTGCCGCCGTGAACAGTAACCTTGCCGGGGAAAGCTTGCCGCCGTGAACAGTAACCTTGCCGTGGAAAGCTTGCCGCCGTGAACAGTAACCTTGCCGGGGAAAGCTTGCCGGGGAAGAGCCAATCCATTGTCCTTAGCATTTTGAGGGTTCCACTTTCATATCCATGCCATGCCATTGTTGAACTTATCTGAAACATGCTAGATAGAAGTGTTAGTCCAACAAGAGATATGTTGTCATCAATTATCAAAACCACCTAGGGAGCACTTGTGCTTTCAATAGATCACTAAAAGAGATGAACATGACTAATACTCATGTATATGCATTGTCTATAACATGCTAACTACCCGCAAAAAAACATCGTGAATTCACAAATACTCATGAATGTCAGTTTTCAGGTGTATGATGATGTCAGTTTTCAGGGGTAGCAAAATAAAATGAAGCAATTGGGATGATACGACGGAGAAAAAAGAAAGCAGCAGAAATGAAAATGATGAAGGTACCCACACATATATATAGATCGGAAAAGTTTCTCGAAGAAGGTATCCACACATATCAGGAAGCATGAAGTTTCCACGCCAAATAAACGCTGCGGTTTCCCCCCAAAAAAACAGAGGCAACGGATTTGCCTTCATTTGATTAAAAAAAGTTGATTCACTTAAGAAGGCTTAATTTGGTTTTATTTCATATTGAACGTAAGACCTACAAAATTTTCTGTCGGCACCATCCCATCCATCCTTGCAAAGCGGACAAATAACTTAGTCTGTCGTTCCTACATCCAAATACCAAACACCAAGACAGAGACCAAAGCTGAAGCCTGGTTGGTCATCATCAAATAAACTCGAAAAATAAAATAAACACACACACAGTATTACCTATTCTCTAAATGAATGTTGCATACAAATCTCTATCTGATTGCCTATATGTCTATATGCTTGCCTGCATTTCATACTGATTTTTGCCAACTTATCTCATATCTGATTGCCTACAAAAACACACAGATTATTGCCAATTATCTATTCTGATTCCATACTAAAAACACAATGTTTATTGCCTACTAATATATGTCTAATGGCCTACAAAAAACACAGTATTGCCTATATCTGGAAAAAATGCCAGCGTCCTGGGTGAACCCTACTTCAGCAGCGGATGCATCTGAACATGAGGGGGGCAGATGATGCTGCAGCTCAATGGCGTGAAAAAAAGGTCTGGAGCACCTCCACAAAATCATCAGCCAGTAAAAAGGGATCAAGCCACAAAAATCCCTCAACAAAATCACTTGCACAAAATCCCTCCCTCCCTCCCTTCCGGGAGCCTCTCTATTTGATCTACGAGATGATCACTCCTGCGGGTCGTTGATGACGACGAGGTCGTCGACGACGAAACTCCAGGAAACCACTAGATGTGCGGGGGCAGAGCGGAATCATATGAGAAACTGACCTCGGGTCGTCGAAGCAGCAGGAACTTGTGTCTCCCGGGTTCGTCGCCGCCTCGCGCAGAACCACCTGCTCCACACCCCTCCCCCGTCGCCGTTTCCTTGTCCTCCATCTCTGGCACACGCGCGCCGCTGCCCTCTCCCTCGTCGAACTATTGCGGAATCCTTCGCTGCCTTGAATTAACACGTCGCCAGCTCTCCCGCTGGCCGCGCTCGCCGCAAAGCCCTCGGGAATTCGTGGGGATTTGGCATTTCACTAGTCGCAAGCGGAGGGTGGAGTGGGAATGGGGAACGGGGGAATGGGAGGATGGAGTAAATTATTATCGTCAAATTACGAAGGCGAAAAACGACAAACCCACCGTCACCCCTGGTCGGTCCACCACGCCAACGTGTCGTGCAGGCGCGCAAGATGGACGGCTGTGGTGCGGCCGTTCCGGCGCGCTTTATAGCGCGCACACACCAGACAATGTTTAGGTTAATGTTTATATATGAATTGTAAAAGCATCCATTGCCTGTATTTCAAACCGCTCTCACTCTATAGATCGATACTATGAAATAAACACATGCACATGCTAGAGTATGGGTGTCTGGTAGACCGATTTTCGTCCATACGCAATTTGCAAAATTCATGATCTCATACAAAAATAATAGTGCCATTTATATTTTAATTTAATGCGTAGAACCGCCTTTTACACGTAGATGCACTATGCCTCACCCCGTTCTCACAAACGCGTTATATATATCTCTATCTAATGCATAAGTGCACACACTTTATATGCATCGGCATTTTTCTTTCACACATGCTCACAATCTCTCTCAGGGTGTCGGGGTGTCTCACGCACCTGCTCTCTCTGTTTCTCTCTCTCTCTCTCTTTTTCTGACTACTATGTACCACTCTTTTCACTAATCTCAGTTTGAAAACACTATTTCTCTCACATGCATATATACACATGCACGGTCTCTACTAGCCCTCTATACGCACATATATGTGCCTATGTGTCTCCCGCACGCAAATTATCTTTAGGCCTCTCTCGCATACATTGCCCCCCCCCCCGACACACCTCTCTCTTAGTAGTTGGCAGATATGATTTCATCATATCATTCGGTAGGATATCCCTGGCTGTTAGGCTGGATGGTAATACGAGGCAAAGTTTTACCCTAGTTCGGATCGGACCCTTGCAGTTGAAGAAAGAGCCTACTCCTGGTACTGTATATTAGTGATAGGGGTGTGTACAAAGTACATGTGAATACCAGACATTGTGCGTGTGTGTATACTATAGACGAACTAGCCCCAAGCTTGTATAACATACTAAGGGCCTAGGGTTACAAATCATATATAGTCGGCTTATCACCAGTGGGGATAGAGTCCTCCGCGACTCTGGTAGCATCGTGTTGTACGCCGAGTCCTCCACATGGGTCTTCGTATAACACGTCTCGGTCCAACCTATATGTGGCGCAAGATGGAACCGACCCATGAGTCTTCATGTTGACCCACCACAACTAGAAATGATGTGCCCACCACACCACACACGCAATCGGCCACTAAGAAAATAAGCATATACAATCGTACAATAGTATCTAGCTCACGATACGTCTCCATATTTTGTTAATGACACTGACAGACTTTGCATTTGATGCGTGCTCCGTATTTTGTTGACGACACTTACGGTCATTGTATTTGAAGCGAAAGCACGGTATGGTCACTGGACTTCAAAATAAGCTCCTCACGGTCACCACATACATTTTGTCGTGCTAACCAACATGTGGTTGGATGGTTAGAGGACAGTGGTTTCTCCAGCCCACCAAGGTTAAAGTCCCGGTGCTCGCATTTATCTTGTGTTAATTTCAGTATTTTCCAGTGATGTACGTTCAGTGGGAGGAGACGTTCTACTCGACTACGAGGCACCTATGGTGACTTCGTAAAATCTCAAGATCATATATGCTGGCCCACTCTCTTGAAGGTGCTCATAGGGATAGAGTTCGTGTGTGTGCGCTTATAGTGGTGAGTGCTTGCATGTATATATGAGCCCTTCCGTCTGTACCGTGTTAAACAAATACGTATCATGATTATACGGTCACTGGCTCACCCTTACAACTCCATATTTTGTTGATGACACAATCAATTGACTAGTCAAACGTTCCACGCGGCGCAACTAGTGTTGCACCATCGAGGCGCGTAACCATGGCGCCCACCTGTCAGCCCGTATATGAAACAAACAAATGGTAGTTTGAGTCTGTACTGTGTTAATAAAATAGGAGTACATTTTAGGGTGATCATACGGTCACTAGCTCACCATACAGCTCCGTAATTTGTTGATAACACGATCAATTGACCAGTCAAACGGTCCACATTCAGCAGCGCACATTACCATAGGGCCCACCCGTTAGCGCGTATATGAAGGACAGAAATGGTAATAAATTAGTGGTCGGTGGGTATTCAAAGCCGTGAGACCTCTGGTTGGCAGTCACCGGCGGTTGGGGGCGTTCATTGGCCGGTGGGGTGGGGATCCCCGGAGAAAAAGCTCGGTCGGGGGGGGGGCTAGAGGGATGGCTGGTGCGGCAGCAGACCGGCGGTGGGGAGTGGTGTCGGGGAGGGCGGGCCGGCCGAGGGCGGCGGGGGCTGGCGGTTCGGCAGGTGGTGGCTGGCGGCTCGGGGGGGGGGGGGTGGACTTTGATGATAAACTGGAGGCCCTTGATTTCGTATCCAACGACTAGAAAATCTAATGACTAGAGATGAAAAAGTCAGTCGACTGACGTGTAGCCTCACCCCACACATACACATGCACGCACACAAGACACGCACGCATGTAGGCATGCAACACTGACACGTACACACGCACGCATGCTGGCGTGCAACACTGACACGTACACATGCACTCACGAACACATGCACGTACGCACACATGCATGCAACACTGAAACGTACCCTTGCATGCACGCAACACTCGCACGCCTGCATGCACATAGCACACAACGCAAGACACACGCTCAACCTATACGTGCATGCACCCTTTGTTAAGGACATGGATTGTTACAGGTATTAATCAATCTTATCTGTGATAAGCAGAACATTGATGTTTGCAGCGGTCTTTATGAATCACAACGTATCAAACGGGCTATCAACATAGTAGGCTTATCTACATGAAAAAGATGACATCACACTCAATGAACAATCATCGGTTTATGAAATGCCCGCTTCTGACCGCCCTAGCCCACCAAAGGTTCCTCTGTTGTGCCCTGCCTGTGTTGGGTCACTGACATGCAGGCCATGAACTCAAAGAGCCCACACGTTAGTGGAAGAACAGTGTTGTGTCCTAGGTCAGAGTCGAGGGCACCACTCGCGACACGCCTGGCTGAACACGCCTCCGTGCCGCATTCAAACGCCTCCATGAAACCCGCCTGTGTGGAAGCCAAGAAACCCACTCTGGACACACGTCCGTTCATGACCGGGTCGGCGTTAAACGCAACACCGGCCGAGCTCCTCCCGTCTGCCATCTATTTAATCTCCTATTTAAACAAGGCCAAACGCCGGCCAAGAATCGCACACCTCCGCCGCTCCCCTATCTCCTCCACCATTTTGTCCACTCTTACAATGGCTTACGAAGAGTAGTTATTCCGCATCCAAGCCGGCTTGGTAGCCCGCCGGATACGAGTTATGCTGCTCGCTGATCCACCTCCCTCCCCTCGCCCGACGGAGCCAGTTGTTGCCCCAAGCCGACGCGCGGTTCAGCAACTCGCCGCTCCAGGCCAGCTCGATGAGGAGCGGCGCACGGGCGTCGTTGCTACCATCCACGCCACCGCCTCGTACCACGTCTCCCATTTCTGTGGCCGAGACTCCCATGCCAGCGGCCGCGCCATGCAAGCAGCAACAGAAGCCGGGTGCGCAAAGAGCGACGAGTCGGTGGCCAGCGCCTTGATACGTCTCCAATGTATCTATAATTTTTTATTGCTCCATGGTATATTATATACTGTTTTGGACTATATTGGGCTTTATTTTCCACTTTTATATTATTTTTGGGACTAACCTATTAACCGGAGGCCCAGCCCAGAATTGCTGTTTTTTTGCCTATTTCAGTGTTTCGGAGAAACATAATATCAAACGGAGTCCAAACGGAATGAAACCTTCGGGAACGTGATTTTCTCATCAGATAAGACCCAGGAGACTTGGACCCTCCGTCAAGAAAGCCACGAGGTGGTCGGGAGAGTGGAGGGCGCCCCCCTAGGGCGTGCCCCCCTGCCTCGTGGGCCCCTCGAAGCTCCACCGACGTACTCCTTCCTCCTATATATACCTATGTACCCCCAAACGATCGGAGACGGAGCCAAAAACCTAATTCCACCGCCGCAACTTTCTGTATCCATGAGATCCCATCTTGGGGCCTATTCCGGAGCTCCGCCGGAAGGGGAATCGATCATGGAGGGCTTCTACATCATCATCCAAGCCTCTCTGATGAAGTGTGAGTAGTTTACCTCAGACCTTCAGGTCCATAGTTAGTAGCTAGATGGCTTCTTCTCTCTTTTTGGATCTCAATACAATGTTCTCCCCCTCTCTCGTGGAGATCTATTCAATGTAATCTTCTTTTTGCGGTGTGTTTGTTGAGACCGATGAATTGTGGGTTTATGATCAAGTTTATCTATGAATAATATTTGAATATTCTCTGAATTCTTTTATGTATGATTGGTTATCTTTGCAAGTCTCTTCGAATTATCAGTTTGGTTTGGCCTACTAGATTGGTTTTTCTTTCCATGGGTGAAGTGCTTAGCTTTGGGTTCAATCTCGCGGTGTCCTTTCCCAGTGACAGAAGGGGCAGCAGGGTACGTATTGCATTGTTGCCATCGAGGAGAACAAGATGGGGTTTTTATCATATTGCATGAAACTATCCCTCTACATCATGTCATCTTGCTTAAGGCGTTACTCTGTTTTTAACTTAATACTCTAGATGCATGCTAGATAGCGGTCGATGAGTGGAGTAATAGTAGTAGATGCAAGCAGGAGTCGGTCTACTTGTCTCGGACGTGATGCCTATATACATGATCATACCTAAATATTCTCATAACTATGCTCCATTCTGTCAATTGCTCAACAGTAATTTGTTCACCCACCGTAGAATACTTATGCTCTTGAGAGAAGCCACTAGTGAAACCTATGGCCCCCGGGTCTATTTTCATCATATCAATCTCCAATCACTTTATTATTGCTTTTATTTTTTACTTTGCCTTTTACTTTTCACTTTGCATCTCTATACCAAAAATACCAAAAATATTATCTATCATCTCTATCCGATCTCACTTTCGTAAGTGACCGTGAGGGGATTGACAACCCCTAAGCGCGTTGGTTGCGTTGAGCTATTGTTTTTGTGTAGGTACGAGGGACTCGCGCGTAGCCTCCTACTGGATTGATACCTTGGTTCTCAAAAACTGAGGGAAATACTTACGCTACTTTGCTGCACCATCCTCTCCTCTTCGGGGAAATCCAACGCAGTGCTCAAGAGGTAGCAAGAAGAATTTCTGGAGCCGTTGCCGGGGAGTCTGCACAAAAGTCAACATACCAAGTACCCATCACAATCCCTATCTTCCGCTTTACATTATTTGCCATTTGCCTCTCGTTTTCCTCTCCCCCACTTCACTCTTGCCGTTTTATTCACCCTCTCTCTCTCTCTCTATCCTCCCCCTCTCTCTCTATTTGCCTCTTTTTGCCCGTTTGCCTTTTGTTTGCTCATGTGTTAGTTTGTTTTCTTGTCGTCATGGCTAGTCTCATATCTTCTCCGTTGTCTCCTGAGAATGAAGTTCTAAATTTAAACAAAGGGAGGGAGAAAATCTAAAAGATGCTTGGTATAGAATTTGCAAATGCTCAAAATAGATCTACTAGGAAGCAATCTACTTCAGTTCTTCTCCACAATTTTTATGTAGGTGCTAGTCCTTGGTATAGATATATCCTTGACACCATTACTGGAGGGAATTTCTTGGGTAGCCATACTTTTGATTCTTATAATGCTATGATAGATTTATTTGGCTCACCACCTCTTTTGGTTAATGGAACTATGTTAACTTTGGAGCATGTTATGCAAAGACTTGAAATTATTGAAACTAAAGTTGTTACCATTGAATTAATTGAAAATCTAGATAAAAAGATCCACAATAAAATTACACAATATGGATCTAGGGTAGGAATGACTTTGAAAAATATTAAAGAAAAGGAACCAATAGTTAATGAGAAAATAAATCTAGATTCCGCTAGAATCGATAAACTTGAGGGTATCATTACAAACTTGGAACCGCTTTTTCTTCCGTAAAGAATACTCCAAGTCCTCCTACTAAAATTTCCAAGATCATGTATGTTCCTAAAAATAAGGGTGAATCCTCTAGTAAGGAAACTGCGGATCTTAAATCTATAAGTATTCATCCCAATCTTTTTGCTATCATTAAGGAACCAATTGATACAAATGAATTTTCCGATCTTGTGCCTAAGAGTTTGATAATTACTAGAAAGAAAGAAATTCCTAAGGAAGATAGATGACTCATTGAAGAATTGTCTACAAAAGATGGCAATACCTAGATCTATCCTTGCTTTTATGCCTAGCTAGGGGCGTTAAACGATAGCGCTTGTTGGGAGGCAACCCAATTTTATTTTTATTCCTTGATTTTTTTCTCCTGTTTAGTAATAAATAATTCATCTAGCCTCTGTTTTGGTTGTGTTTTTTGTAGTGTTTGTGCAAAGTAGAACCGTTGGGAAGACTTGGGGAAAGTTTTGTTGAACTTGCTGTAAAAAACAGAAACTTTAGCGCTCACGAGAACTGCTGTAATTTTTATTAGGAAAGTGATATTTAGTTAATTATTTTTGAAGATGATTAATAGATAAATTCCTCACGTCCAGAAATTTATTTTAGAATTTTTGGGGTTCCAGATCTTGCGCTAGCTACAGATTACTACAGACTGTTCTGTTTTTGACAGATTCTGTTTTTTGTGTGTTGTTTGCTTATTTTGATGAATCTATGGCTAGTAAAATAGTTTATAAACTATAGAGAAGTTGGAATATAGTAGTTTTAACACCAATATAAATAAGTAATGAGTTCATTACAGTACCTTGAAGTGGTCTTTTGTTTTCTTTCGCTAACGGAGCTCACGAGATTTTCTACTTTAAGTTTTGTGTTGTGAAGTTTTCAAGTTTTGGGTAAAGATTTGATGGATTATGGAACAAGGAGTGGCAAGAGCCTAAGATTGGGGATGCCCATGGAACCCCCAAGATAATCTAAGGACACCTAAAATCCAAAGCTTGGGGATGCCCCGGAAGGCATCCCCTCTTTCGTTTACTTCTATCGGTAACTTTACTTGGAGCTATATTTTTATTCACCACATGATATGTGTTTTGCTTGGAGCGTCTTTTATGATTTGAGTCTTTGCTTGTTAGTCTACCACAATCATCCTTGCTGTACACAAGTTTTGAGAGAGCCATACATGATTTGGAATTTTTTAGAATACTCTATGTGCTTCACTTATATCTTTTGAGATTTATAGTTTTGCTCTAGTGCTTCACTTATATCTTTTAGAGCATGGTGGTGGATTTGTTTTATAGAAACTATTGATGTCTCATGCTTCACTTAGATTATTTTGACAGTCTTAATAGCATGGTAATATGCTTAAAATCTTAATATGCTTGGTATGCAAGCTTAATAATAAAACTTTCTTATGAGTGTGTTGAATATAAGAAAAGTTTGGTGCTTGATGATTGTTTTGAGATATGGAGGTAATAATATCAAAGTCATGCTAGTTGAGTAGTCATGAAATTGAGAAATACTTGTGTTGAAGTTTGCAAGTCCCGTAGCATGCATGTATGGTAAACGTTATGCAACAAATTTGAAACATGAGGTGTTATTTGATTGTCTTCCTTATGAGTGGCGGTCGGGGACGAGCGATGGTCTTTTCTACCAATCTACCCCCATAGGAGCATGCGCGTAGTACCGAGGTTTTTGATGACTTGTAGATTTTTGCAATAAGTATGTGAGTTCTTTATGACTAATATTGAGTCCATGGATTATACGCACTCTTACCCTTCCATCCTTGCTAGCCTCTTCGGTACCGTGCATTGCCCTTTCTCACATTGAGAGTTGGCGCAAACTTCGCCGGTGCATCCAAACCCCGTGATATGATACGCTCTTTCACCCATAAAACTCCTTATATCTTCCTCAAAACAGCCACCATACCTACCTATTATGGCATTTCCATAGCCATTCCGAGATATATTGCCATGCAACTTTCCACCATTCCGTTCATCATGACACATTGATCATTGTCATATTGCTTAGCATGATCATGTAGTTGACATAGTATTTGTGGCAAAGCCACCATTCATAATTCTTTCATACATGTCACTCTTGGTTCATTGCATATCCCGCTACACCGCCGGAGGCATTCATATAAAGTCATCTTTGTTCTAGTATCGAGTTGTAATGATTGAGTTGTAAATAAATAGAAGTGTGATGCTCATCATTATTAGAGCATTGTCCCAAGTGAGGAATAAAAAAAAGAGAAAGGCCGTAAAAAAAGAGAGAAGGCCCAAAAAAAGAGAAAGGCCATAAAAAGAGAAAAGGCCCAAAAAATGAGAGATAAAGAGAGAAGGGACAATGTTAGTATCCTTTTACCACACTTGTGCTTCAAAGTAGCACCATGATCTTCATAGTAGATAGTCTCTCATGTTATCACTTTCATATACTAGTAGGAATTTTTCATTATGGAACTTGGCTTGTATATTCCAACAATGTGCCTCCTAAAGTGCCCTAGGTCTTCGTGAGCAAGCAAGTTGGATGCACACCCACTAGTTTCTTTTGTTGAGCTTTCATACATTTATAGCTCTAGTGCATCCGTTGCATGGCAATCCCAACTCCTTGCATTAACATCAATCAGTGGGCATCTCCATAGCCCATTGATTAGCCTCGTTGATGTGAGACTTTCTCCTTTTTTTTGTCTTCTCCACATAACCCCCCTCATTATATTCTATTCCACCCATAGTGCTATGTGCATGGCTCGCGCTCATATATTGCGTGAAAGTTTATAGGTTTGAGATTACTAAAGTATGAAACAATTGCTTGGCTTGTCATCGGGGTTGTGCATGATGAGAGCATTCTTGTGTGAAGAAAATGAAACATGACAAAGCCATATGATTTTGTAGGGATGAACTTTCTTTGGCCATGTTATTTTGAGAAGACATAATTTCTTAGTTAGTATGCTTGAAGTATTATCATTTTTATGTCAATATGAACTTTTGTCTTGAATATTTCGGATCTGAATATTCATACCACAATTAAGAAGAATTACATTAAAACTATGCCAAGTAGCACTCTGCATCAAAAATTCTGTTTTTATCATTTACTTACTCGAGGACGAGCAGGAATTAAGCTTGGGGATGCCTGATACGTCTCCAACGTATCTATAATTTTTGATTGCTCCATGCTATATTATCTACTGTTTTGGACTATATTGGGCTTTATTTTCCACTTTTATATTGTTTTTGGGACTAACCTATTAACCGAAGGCCTAGCCCAGAATTGCTGTTTTTTTGCCTATTTCAGTGTTTCGGAGAAACAGAATATCAAACGGAGTCCAAACGGAATGAAACCTTCAGGAACGTGATTTTCTCATTAGATAAGACCCAGGAGACTTGGACCCTCCATCAAGAAAGCCACGAGGCGGTCACGAGGGTGGAGGGCGCCCCCCTAGGGCGCGCCCCCTGCCTCGTGGGCCCCTCGAAGCTCCACCGACGTACTCCTTCCTCCTATATATACCTACGTACCACCAAATTATCGGGGACGGAGCCAAAAACCTAATTCCACCGCCGCAACTTTTTGTATCCACAAGATCCCATCTTGGGGCCTGTTTCGGAGCTCCGCCGGAAGGGGAATCGATCACAGAGGGCTTCTACATAATCATCCAAGCCTCTCCGATGAAGTATGAGTAGTTTACCTCAGACCTTCGGGTCCATAGTTAGTAGCTAGATGGCTTCTTATCTCTTTTTGGATCTCAATACAATGTTCTCCCCCTCTCTCGTGGAGATCTATTCGATGTAATCTTCTTTTTGCGGTGTGTTTGTTGAGACTGATGAATTGTGGGTTTATTATCAAGTTTATCTATGAATAATATTTGAATCTTCTCTGAATTCTTTTATGTATGATTGGTTATCTTTGCAAGTCTCTTCGAATTATCAGTTTGGTATGGCCTACTAGATTGGTTTTTCTTGCCATGGGAGAAGTGCTTAGCTTTGGGTTTAATCTTGCGGTGTCCTTTCCCAGTGACAGAAGGGGCAGCAAGGCACGTATTGCATTGTTTCCATCGAGGATAACAAGATGGTTTTTTTTATCATATTGCATGAAACTATCCCTCTACATCATGTCATCTTGCTTAAGGCGTTACTCTATTTTTAACTTAATACTCTAGATGCATGCTGGATAGCGGTCGATGAGTGGAGTAATAGTAGTAGATGCAGGCAGGAGTCGGTCTACTTGTCTCGGACGTGATGCCTATATACATGATCATACCTAGATATTCTCATAACTATGCTCTATTCTGTCAATTGCTCAACAGTAATTTGTTCACCCACCGTAGAATACTTATGCTCTTGAGAGAAGCCACTAGTGAAACCTGGCCCCCGGGTCTATTTTCATCATATCAATCTCCAAGCACTTTATTATTGCTTTGCTTTTTTACTTTGGCCTTTACTTTTCACTTTGCATCTCTATACCAAAAATACCAAAAATATTATCTATCATCTCTATTAGATCTCACTTTCGTAAGTGGCCGTGAAGGGATTGACAACCCCTAAGCGCGTTGGTTGCGTTGAGCTATTGTTTTTGTGTAGGTACGAGGGACTCGCGCGTAGGCTCGTACTGGATTGATACCTTAGTTCTCAAAAACTGAGGGAAATACTTACGCTACTTTGCTGCATCATCCTCTCCTCTTCGGGGAAATCCAACGCAGTGCTCAAGAGGTAGCACGCCTCCGCGTCCGCCGCCATCATCGAGGAGAAGTAGAACACGGGAGGCCGCTGCCGCTTGGGTCCCATGAAGGCCACCGCGGAGGCGACGCCGGCATACACAATAGGTGTCTTGCTGGATCCTTTTGTTGCGAGGACCTTCGTCGACCCCACATGGGCTCCACGGAAGAGGGGAATGTTAGGATGAACTTGAGCCGGTGACGGCCATGGCGAAGTAGTGGCCGGTGATGAACTCGAACCGGTGCCGGCCACCATCATCTTTGGCACCAGCCAATGGTATCAGTTGGGCAGTGGGGAAGCGAGCCGTCCTTTGCGCTGAAGCATATACCTGTGGGGCTCCCGGTAGTCCGGTGATCGTGCTGCCAGACATGAGGAACACAAATCGATTGGCGGGTGACCATTTAGGCCAGGTATTATATACCTGTGCTGTCCAGAACTAGCACCGCATAGTTCATTTGAATGTAATGAAATCCATCATGTTTTATGAAAATCCGGTATTTTATATGATTTCCGTCATTGTTTATATGAAATATCACTTTGTCTACGTGTTTGCGTGAATTTCATCTGGTTGGTTGAGTTGTTGTCATAATGTGTGCGGCTACGGTTGGATGGCGTAATTTGCGGGTCGCCGGTCGGTCTGCGGGTGGCTCGGGCCGCGTTGTGGGACAAAAAACACAGCTCGTGCGAGCTCGTCTCCAACGTGCGCGCTGGAGGATGCATGATAGCATGAGCACCCGAGCCATTCCTCGTTCATCGGTGGCAAAGGCACCGGTGGACAAAAGGGTCGCCAATATTTTGGCTACCCCATGCAAGATCCAAACAACCCCTCCCAACAGATTCAAATCCCTCGTTCGTCGTGGAATTTTGCCATGTGTTGTTTTCATGGACTAGCAAGATGCCCGTGCATTGCACGAAACATCAAGATGCAATTTTTTACAAACTCCCACATGCATGCAAGGGATAATTAATGTCCTCCTTTGCTAGTACCACGAGGCAAACACCGTTAATATTGCATCGATTAGTGTTAGTGGCCTTGTATATCTGCAAATTGTAATTTTGATAGTGGCCCCTTGTATATAAAAATGGAGGGAGAAAGATGAGAGATAAGGTGAGGAGAAGTGGGGCGTGGTGGTGATTGGTGGTCGGACTGGGCGGAGGCATGGGGATGGACGGCGCATTATGTCTAGGTTTGTAACTCTCTCTCACACACACCCACGTAGGTGGGTGACGTGCACAAAGAGAAGAGGTGAACGCACGGCGCACGTACTCCCATCTCTTTCCCAACCACACCCGTGCGGGTACACGGTGGAGCTCATTTCTGTACGAAAAAGGCAGCCCACGTGGTAATTTGGCACGTGTACTGGTGATACATCTCCATGTTATATTATCTACTGTTTTGAATGTTTATGGGCTTTATTATACACTTTTATATCATTTTTGGGACTAACCTATTAACCCAGAGCCCAGTGCCAGTTTTTGTTTTTACCCTATTTTAGGGTTTCGAAGAAAAGAAAAATCAAACGGAGTCCAATTGACCTGAAACTTCAGGGAACTTAACTTATTTTTGGAAGGAAAGAAGCCCAAAAGACTTGGAGTGCACGTCGGGGGGTCTACGAGGAGGCCACGAGGCAGGGGGCGCGCCCACCCCCTGGGCGCGCCCTCCACCCTCGTGAGCCCCTCGTGGCCCCCGTGACGTACTTCTTCCGCCTATATATCTCCATATACCCTAAAAACATCCGGGAGCACAATAGATCGGGAGTTCCGCCGCCAGAAGCCTCCGTAGCCACCAAAAACCAATCTAGACCCGTTCCGGCACCCTGCCGGAGGGGGCAATCCTTCTCCAATGTCCATCTTCATGATCCCGGTGCTCTCCATGACAAGGAGGGAGTAGTTCTCCTCGGGGCTGAGGGTATGTACCAGCAGCTATGTGTTTGATCTCTCTCCCTCGTGTTCTTGATTTGCACGATCTTGATGTATCGCGAGCTTTGCTATTATAGTTGGATCTTATGTTTCTCCTCCCCCTCTTCTCCTTGTAATGAATTGAGTTTCACCTTTGAAGTAATCTTGTCGGATTAAGTCTTTTATGATTTGAGAACACTTGATGTATGTCTTGCATGGGATACCCGTGGTGACAATGGGGTATTCTATTGATCCACTTGATGTATGTTTTGGTGATCAACTTGCGGGTTCCGCCCATGAACCTATGTATAGGGGTTGGCACACGTTTTCGTCGTGATTCTCCGGTAGAAACTTTGGGCACTCTTTGAGGTTCTTTGTGTTGGTTGAATAGATGAATATGAGATTGTGTGATGCATATCGTATAATCATACCCACGGATACTTGAGGTGACATTGGAGTATCTAGGTGACATTAGGGTTTTGATTGATTTGTGTCTTAAGGTGTTATTCTAGTACGAACTCTAGGGCTGTTTGTGACACCTATAGGAATAGCCCAATGGATTGATTGGAAAGAATAACTTTGAGGTGGTTTCGTACCCTACCATAATCTCTTCGTTCATTCTCCGCTATTAGTGACTTTGGAGTGACTCTTTGTTGCATGTTGAGGGATAGTTATGTGATCCAATTATGATATTATTGTTGAGGGAACTTACACTAGCGAAAGTATGAACCCTAGGCCTTATTTCCTATCATTGCAATACCGTTTATGCTCACTTTTATCAATTGCTACGTTGCTGTTTTTATATTTTCAGATTACGAAAACCTTTATCTACTATCCATATACCACTTGTTTCACCATATCTTCGCCGAACTAGTGCACCTATATAATTTACCATTGTATTGGGTGTGTTGGGGACACAAGAGACTCTTTGTTATTTGGTTGCAGGGTTGCTTGAGAGAGACCATCTTCATCCTACGCCTCCTATGGATTGATAAACCTTAGGTCATCCACTTGAGGGAAATTTGCTACTGTCCTACAAACCTCTGCACTTGGAGGCCCAACAACGTCTACAAGAAGAAGGTTGTGTAGTAGAGATCAATCTCTTTTCTGCTGCCATTGCCGGGGAGGTGAATGCTTGAAGGTATATCTTTAGATCTTGCAATCAAGTCTTTTAGTTTCTTTTTTTATCACTAGTTTAGTTTATAAAAGAAAATTACAAAAAATGGAATTAAGGGTACCTCATATGCTTCATCTTTTTAATATCTATCAGGAAAATAAGGATTTCGATGATTGTGCTCAAGTGCTAGAAGAAGAATGCATTAGAATGTTTGACACTAAATATTTGAATGATGAGCATGATTGCAATGTTGTTAGTATGAATTCCTTGAATATCTATGATGCTAATGATATGGAAAGCCACAAGCTTGGGGAAGCTATGTTTGAGGAAGATGATATTTTTTGTCCCCCACGTTTTGATGAGCAAATTTATTATGATGAAAGCATGCCTCCTATCTATGATGATTATTGTGATGACACGTATGCTTTAAAGAATAATGGTAACAATGAAACTTGTCATCTTGATTTCAATTTTCAATCCCATGATAGTTACTTTGTTGAGTTTGCTCCCACTACGATACATGAGAAGAAATTTGCTTATGTGGAGAGTAATAAAAATTCTATGCTTGTAGATCATGAAAAGAATGCTTTAGGTGCTGGTTATATTGTTGAATTCATTCATGATGCTACTGAAAATTATTATGAGGGAGGAACATATGCTTGTAGGATTTGCAATAATATCAAGTTTCCCCTCTATGTGCTTAAAATCTTGAAGTTATGCTTGTTTCACCTTCCTATGCAAGTTGATTCTTGTTCCCACAAGTTGTTTTCTCACAAAATCCCTATGCATAGGAAGTATGTTAGACTTAAATGTGCTAGTCATATTCTTCATGATGCTCTCTTTATGTTACAATTCTTATCTTCTATATGAGCATCATTGAAATCATCATGCCTAGCTAGGGGCGTTAAACGATAGCGCTTGTTGGGAGGCAACCCAACTTTATTTTTGTTCCTTTCTTTTTGCTCCTGTTTAGTAATAAATAATTCATCTAGCCTCTGTTTAGATGTGGTTTTATGCTTTTAATTAGTGTTTGTGCCAAGTAGAACCTTTGGGAAGACTTGGGGAAAGTCTTGTTGTTCATGCTGTAAAAAACAGAAACTTTAGCGCTCACGAGAATTGCTGCCATTTTTATTTGGAGAGTGATATTTAGTTAATTCTTTTTGAATATGATTAATATATAAATTACTCAGGTCCAGAAATTTATTTTAGAATTTTATGAGTTCCATAAGTATACGTTTGATCCAGATTACTACAGACTATTCTGTTTTTGACAGATTCTGTTTTTCATGTGTTGTTTGCTTATTTTGATGAATCTATGGCTAGTAAAAGAGTTTATAAACCATAGAGAAGTTGTAATACAGTAGGTTTATCACCAATATAAATAAAGAATGAGTTCATTACAGTACCTTGAAGTAGTGTTTTGTTTTCTTTCGCTAACGGAGCTTACGAATTTTCTGTTAAGTTTTGTGTTGTGAAGTTTTCATGTTTTGGGTAAAGATTCAATGTACTATGGAATAAGGAGTGGAAAGAGCCTAAGATTGGGGATGCCCAAGGCACTCCAAGGTAATATTAAAGGACAACCAAGAGCCTAAGCTTGGGGATGCCCCGGAAGGCATCCCCTCTTTCGTCTTCGTTCATCGGTAACTTTACTTGGAGCTATATTTTTATTCGCCACATGATATGTCTTTTGCTTGGAGCATCAATTTATTTTGTTAGGATTTGCTTGATTTTATTTAGAAGAATGTTTTGCATATTTTATTTCAATAAAAGTGGCATTGATAGCCTTTACTATGCCTATGTTACAAGTATACATGTTGCTGTTTGAAAACAGAAAGTTTACCGCTGTTGCAATAATTACCTAGAAAAGTCAGAATGTGATAAAATGTTGAAACCTTTTTCATATTAAGCTCTGATAAATTTACTACAGTGGTAATTTTCGTTCATAATTTTTAGAGCTAGGGAAGTATGGATGTTGCAGCATTCTTTATAGACTATCCTGTTTAGGCAGATTGCTGTTATGTTTGCATTGTTTGCATATGTTTGCTTCTTTAATGATTCTATTTGAGGATAGGACTATTAAATATGCAGAGGCATTTAGTATGCAATGTTGAATAATAATTTTAGTAATTTGCTACAGTAGATTATGATAAGGTTTTTGCAATGGTTTATACTAACTTATCTCACGAGTCCTTGTTGAGTTTTGTGTGGATGAAGCTTTTGAGATTTAGGGAGACCGTGATATGAGAGGAATTAAGGAGACACAAAAGCTCAACCTTGGGGATGCCCAAGGCACCCCAAGATAATATTTCAAGAAGTCTCAAGCGTCTAAGCTTGGGGATGCCCCGGTTGGCATCCCACCTTTCTTCTTCAACAACTATCGGTTAGTATCGGTTGATCCTAAGTTTTTGCTTCTTCACATGATGTTTGCCATTATTAGAATGTCATTTTATTTTTCTTTGCTTGCTGTTTGAATAGAATACCAAGATCTGAAAATATACCAAGATCTGAAATTATTAAATGTTAGAGTGTCTTCACATAGTTGCATAATCATTCAACTACTCATTGATCTTCACTTATATCTTTCGGAGTAGTTTCTCATTTGCTCTAGTGCTTCACTTATATACTTTTAGAGCATGGTGGTAGTTTTATTTTGAAGAAATAGAGTAACTCTCATGCTTCACTTATATTATTTTGAGAGTCTTTAATAGCATGGTAATTTTCTTAAAATCCTAATATGCTAGGCATCCAAGAATAGTAAAAACTTTCATATAGAGTATTGAATACTAAGAGAAGTTTGATGCTTGATGATTGTTTTGAGATATGGAGGTAATAATATCAAAGTCATGCTAGTTGAGTAGTTGTGAATTTGAGAAGTGCTTGTGTTGAAGTTTGCAAGTCCCGTAGCATGCACGTATGGTAAACATTATGTAACAAATTTGAACATGAGGTGTTATTTGATTGTCCTCCTTAGGAGTGGCGGTCGGGGACGATCAATGGTCTTTTCCTACCAATCTATCCCCCTAGGAGCATGCGCGTAGTGCCGAGGTTTTTGATGACTTGTAGATTTTTGCAATAAGTATGTGAGTTCTTTATGACTAATGTTGAGTACATGGATTATACACACTCTTACCCTTCCATCCTTGCTAGCCTCTTCGGTACAGTGCATTGCCCTTTCTCACCTTGAGAGTTGGCACAAACTTCGCCGGTGCATCCAAACCCTGTGATATGATACGCTCTTTCACACATAAACCTCCTTATATCTTCCTCCAAATAGCCACCATACCTACCTATTATGGCATTTCCTTAGCCATTCCGAGATATACTGCCATGCAACATTCCACCATTCTGTTTATCATGACACATTCATCATTGTCATATTGCTTTGCATGATCATGTAGTTGACATCGTATTTGTGGCAAAGCCACCGTTCATAATTCTTCCATACATGTCACTCTTGATTCATCGCAATCCCGGTACACCACCAGAGGCATTCATATAGAGTCATACTTTGTTCTAGTATTGAGTTGTAATCATTGAGTTGTAAATAAATAGTAGTGTGATGATCATCATTTTCTAGAGCATTGTCCCAAGTGAGGAATAAAAAAGAAGAAGAGAAAGGCCATAAAAAAGAGAAGGCCCCCAAAAAGAGAAAGGCCGTAAAAAAAGGCCAAATAAAAAATGAGAGAAAAAGAGAGAAGGGACAATGCTACTATCCTTTGCCACACTTGTGCTTCAAAGTAGCACCATAATCTTCATGATAGAGAGTCTCTTGTTTTGTCACTTTCATATACTAGTGGGAATTTTTCATTATAGAACTTGGCTTGTATATTCCAACAATGGGCCTTCTCAAGTGACCTAGGTCTTCGTGAGCAAGCAAGTCGGATGCACACCCACTAGTTTATTTTGTTGAGCTTTCATACATTTATATCTCTAGTGCATCCGTTGCATGGCAATCCCTACTCCCTGCATTAACATCAATCGGTGGGCATCTCCATAGCCCATTGATTAGCCTCGTTGATGTGAGACTTTCTACTTTTTGTCTTCTCCACATAACCCCCTCATTATATTCTATTCCACCCATAGTGCTATATCCATGGCTCACGCTCATGTATTGCGTGAAAGTTTATAGGTTTGAGGTTACTAAAGTATGAAACAATTGCTTGATTTGCCATCGGGGTTGTGCATGATGAGAGCATTGTTGTGTGACGAAAATGGAGCATGACTAAACTATATGATTTTGTAGGGATGAACTTTCTTTGGCCATGTTATTTTGAGAAGACATAATTGCTTAGTTAGTATGCTTGAAGTATTATCATTTTTATGTCAATATGAACTTTTGTCTTGAATCTTTCACATCTGAATATTCATACCACAATTAAGAAGCATTACATTGAAATTATGCCAACTAGCATTCCACATCAAAAATTCTTTCTTTTATCATTTACATACTCGAGGACAAGCAGGAATTAAGCTTGGGGATGCTCATACGTCTCCAACGTATCTATAATTTTTGATTGCTCCATGCTATATTATCTACTATTTTGAATGTTTATGGGCTTTATTATACACTTTTATATCATTTTTGGGACTAACCTATTAACCCAGAGTCAAGTGCCAGTTTCTGTTTTTACCCTGTTTTAGGGTTTCGAAGAAAAGGAAAATCAACCGGAGTCCAATTGACCTGAAACTTCACGGAACTTATTTTTGGAAGGAAAGAAGCCCAGAAGACTTGGAGTGCACGTCGGGGGATCTACGAGGAGGCCATGAGGCAGGGGGCGCCCCCACCCCCCTGGGCGCGCCCTCCACCCTCGTGAGCCCCTCGTGGCCCCCCTGACGTACTTCTTCCGCCT